>NC_079197.1:10811866-10966906 GCF_029499605.1 Hyla sarda | reverse complement strand
GTTTCTTGGGTACTTTTTTGGGGTACCCTCTGCAGCGCCATACGTATTTGATGTGTACACAGAGGCGGAACATGTAGCTTCTGGGCCCCAGTGCACAATCTGTAACTGGGTCCATGTCTACTATGCACCATTTGTACTACTGGTATCTTCTTATGTGGCCCCCTGAGTCACAGGGCCCCGATGCGACTGCTACCTCTGTACCCCTATAGTTTCGCCCCTGTGTGTACACGTTTTTAGCCACTGGAAGTAGAAGTAGAACGTTTCCATTCACTGACAGCAAACAGAACAGAACTCTGGGTACGTTCCCACGTTGCGAAACCACCATGTTGTAGAAACCACGCCCCCCATGTGGTTAATATCGTCGCAACGAAACGCAGTCGTACCAGCAAAATTCTATGTCGATTGTCCGCCGCAGGTGCACGTGGTTTCGTTACAGTGTTACAGCTGTGGAGTGAGAACCCAGCCTAAGGGTACGTTCACTTAGGGGGATTTATTTGCGGGTTTCCCGCTGCGTATTTGAAAGGGGGCGGGCTCTTCTCAGCTGTCCGCAGCAGAAAATCGGCCCCCTTTCAAATACACAGTGGGAAACTCGCAACTAAATCTGCCCGTGTGAATGTACCCTTATACTTCTCAGAGCTGAGGGTTTGCTCCACTTGTATCCATTTCTGAAAAAGCCAGAAAAACTGCAGGATATTACGGTAAACGTGGAGCTGCGGAAAAGTCCCAGCACATGGCGGGATGATGGGAGTCATTTATTTGTGGCGTCTGTCAGTGTTTGATTATATAATCCTCGGCTCTTATCTCCTCCGCCTCTTTATTGAGCCGTTTTCCTGCAGAGGAGGAGACGACACAATGTACCAAAACCTCATCAGCGAAGGAAACGAGGCGCAAAGGTGTAAGGAGGCGTCTGGGTTATTACTGCGCATCTGTTCAGCGGGGACACAGAACAAGGCTTCCTGCTCTCAGAACGCCATAGAAAGCGACTTTATGGGGGAACTCCGACAGAGATCAGTATCCTGCAGCCTCACATCCTTCTCTAGGTTTATTACATTACAAATAACAACCACTTACCGTATAAGACTCACCTCATTTTATAGGATAAAAATCTAGAAAATAAAGATTCTCAACCAAATACAATGTAAAGTATAGGACAGTGGTCTTCACCCTGCGGACCTTCAGCTGTTGCAAAACTACAACTCCCAGCATGCCTGGACAGCCTAGGTCAGTGTTTCCCCAACCAGTGCGCCTCCAGCTGTTGCAAAACTACAACTCCCAGCATGCCTGGACAGCCTAGGTCAGTGTTTCCCCAACCAGTGCACCTCCAGCTGTTGCAAAACTACAACTCCCAGCATGCCTGGACAGCCTAGGTCAGTGTTTCCCCAACCAGTGCGCCTCCAGCTGTTGCAAAACTACAACTCCCAGCATGCCTGGACAGCCTAGGTCAGTGTTTCCCCAACCAGTGGGCCTCCAGCTGTTGCAAAACTACAACTCCCAGCATGCCTGGACAGCCTTGGTCATTGTTTCCCCAACCAGTGCGCCTCCAGCTGTTGCAAAACTACAACTCCCAGCATGCCCGGACAGCCGTTGGCTGTCCGGGCATGCTGGGAGTTGTAGTTTTGCAACATCTGGAGGTCCGCAGGTTGAAGACCACTGGAGGAGGTAATACTCACGTGTCCCCGCCGCTCCGGACCCGTCACCGCTGCCCTGGATGTCGCCCTCCATCGCTGTTGCCGCGTCCCCGGGGTGTCCCCGTCGCTCCAGAACGTCTCTGCTGCCCGGTATCCTCGCTCTACATCGCCGCCATAACGTCGCTATGCACCCCGCTATGCGCGCTGCTCCTATTGGATGACGGGACGGCGTGCGCGACGACAACGAAGGAGAGCGCCGGCCATGCAGGGGATCCCGGCACAGAGCAGACACCGAGGAGGCAGGTAAGGTCCCTCCCGGTGTCCTGTAAGCTGTTCCGCCGAACCGCCTGACTGAGCAGCCGGGTTAGTGTTATTTTCGCTTCAGACGAAGGGTTAATACAGGGCATGACCGCAATCGGTGATGTCCAGTATTAGCCGCGGGTCCCGGCCGTTGATGGCCGCAGGGACCGACCCGGTGTGTATTCGCCGTATAAGACGCACCAACTCCCCCCCCCCCCCCCCCCCCCCCAGTTTTGGAGTAGAAAAGTGCGTCTTATACGGCGAAAAATACGGTAATAACTCAGTAGTGAATATATTGGGGGCACTTGAAAACAGATCCCCCATGAACAATGCAGGAAGAAGGGTTCCCCATAAAAAGAGACAGCTACAGCCACATAAACAGGATAAGCCATGAGACTGACAGAGTACCTGCAAAAACAGTGCCAGCTGGAGAGTGCCCCTATGAATAGTACCAGCCAGGTAGTGCCCCTATATGTATACACACTGCTCAAAAAACTAAAGGGAACACTTACACAACACAATGTAACTCCAAGTCACTGACACTTGTGTGAGATCCCACTGTCCACTCAGGAAGAACACTGATTGACAATCAATTTCACATGGAACAGACAACACGTGGAAATTATAGGCAATTAGCAAGACACCCCCAGTAAAGGAGTGGTTCTGCAGGTGGTGGTGACCACAGACCACTTCTCAGTTCCTATGCTTCCTGGCTGATGTTTTGGTCATTTTTGAATGCTGGCGGTGCTTTCACTCTAGTGGTAGCATGAGACGGAGTCTACAACCCACACAAGTGGCTCAGGTAGTGCAGCTCATCCAGGATGGCACATCAATGCGAGCTGTGGCAAGAAGGTTTGCGGTGTCTGTCAGCGTAGTGTCCAGAGCATGGAGGCGCTACCAGGTGCTCTGTGGTCTTCACAGATGAAATCAGGTTCACACTGAGCACATGTGACAGACGTGACAGTCTGGAGACGCCGTGGAGAACGTTCTGCTGCCTGTAGCATCCTCCAGCATGACCGGTTTGGCGGGGGGTCAGTAATGGTGTGGGGTGACAATTCTTTTGGGGGCCCCACAGTCCTCCATGTGCTTGCCAGAGGTAGCCTGACTGCCATTAGGTACCGAGATGAGATCCTCAGACCCCTTGTGAGACCATATGCTGGTGCGGTTGGCCCTGGGTTCCTCCTAATACAAGACAATGCTAGACCTCATGTGGCTGGAGTGTCAGCAGTTCCTACAAGAGGAAGGCATTGATGCTATGGACTGGCCGCCCGTTCCCCAGACCTGAATCCGATTGAGCACATCTGGGACGTCTCGCTCCATCCACCACAGACTGTCCAGGAGTTGGCGGATGCTTTAGTCCAGGTCTGGGAGGACATCCCTCAGGAGTCCATCCTCCACCTCATCAGGATCATGCCCAGGCGTTGTAGGGAGGTCATACGGGCACGTGGAGGCCACACACACTACTGAGCCTCATTGGGACTTGTATTAAGGACATTACATAAAGTTGGATCAGCCTGTAGTGGGGTTTTCCACTGTGATTTTGAGTGTAACTCCATATCCAGACCTCCAGGGGTTAATACATTTCATTTCCATTGATAATTTTTGTGTGATTTTGTTGTCAGCGAATTCAACTATGTAAAGAGGAAAGTATTTCATACGATTAGTTCATTCATTCAGATCTAGGACGTGTTACCTTAGTGTTCTCTTAGTTTTTTCCGCAGTGTATACAGTACTAGGCAGAGAGTTTGTCTATAATATATATATATATATATTACCCCTATGAACAGACGAGTATGTATTTTTGTCATCTTTTGTAACATTACGCCGGCGGCCAATAGTCAGACAGTAAACCTGTTCTTCATGTTTCTTTGTTTTCCGGACTATTTTGTAGACATTATTCTGCATTATGATGAGGGACAAAATACAATACATTCATATCGGTCCCTGTCAGAGAGCAGATAGACCTCTATACCACACAGAACGGCGCTCAGGACAGGCATACGCCAAAAAAACGTAAGCTACTATCTGTTCCTGGGAAAGCCATAGACAACACAACCATTATGGCTTATTTAGAAGTTGTCACCCATCTTTTCTGGATTCCTGAATAGCAATAGCCCCGCATCAACATTATCATTTAATAGTTCATACATTTCCACATGCAGCGATATCAAATATATCCATGGGGTTAAATTATTTGTTCAATTTATTTTTTATTTTATTTTTTTAAATATAGAGAAAAGGAGGTGATTTGAGTTTTTTACTATTTAAAATTTTTATATATTTAAAATTACTATTAACATTTTCAAGTCTTCAGGGGGGAATTCTATAAGCAATCATAATTGCTTATAGCAGTGGTCTCCAAACTGGGTACCTCTAAAGGTTGCAAAACTACAACTCCCAGGCATGCTGGGAGTTGTAGTTTTGCCACAGCTGGAGGTCCACAGTTTGGAGACCACTGGCTTATTGCAATGCATTGAATTAAAATTTTGCAATGAGTTATTTTTTTCTAAACTGATTTTAATTAACAATAATAATAATAATAATAATCATCATCATAATAATCAAAAATAATCAATAATTATAATAATCACAATAATAATAATCAAACATAATAATAATCAATAATAATAATCATCAATCATAATAGGCATCATAATCATCAATAATCATAATAATCAATAGTAATAGTAATCAATATAAATAAACATCAATCATAACAAGCATCATAATCATGCATTAAACTAATAATAATAATCATAATATTAATAATCATCAATCATAATAATCAGTAATAATAATAATAAGCTTCATATTCATCCATAATAATAATAATCATCATCATCAGTCATAATAATGGTGATATAATAATAAGTAATAATCAGTAATAATAATAATCAAACATAATATATAATAATAATCAATAATCAATGGTAATAATCATCAATGTTAATAAGCATCATAATCATCAATAATCATAAAAATATATAATAATAATAATAATCATCAAACATAATAAGCATCATTATCATCCATATTATTAATAATAATAATAATTGGAGATGAGCGAACTTACAGTAAATTCGATTCGTCACGAACTTCTCGGCTCGTCAGTTGATGACTTTATCCTACATATATTAGTTCAGCCTTCAGGTGCTCCGGTGGGCTGGATAAGGTGGATACAGTCCTAGGAAAGAGTCTCCAGCCACCGGAGCACCTGAAGGCTGAACTAATTTATGCAGGAAAAGTCATCAACTGCCGAGAAGTTCGTGACGAATCGAATATACTGTAAGTTCGCCCATCTCTAATAATAATCATCGATCATAATAATCAGTAATAATTTTCATAATTAATAATCAACAATAATCATTCATAATTAAATAATCCCTTAGGAGAAAATCGGATAACTTTTGCAGCGGTAGCTGATTTATCAAACGCGCCAATTTTAAATTGTAGCAAAGGGCCCCCCACGATCTCCTGCATGGGGCCCCAGCTCCCCCCTCAGAGCAGGGGCCACCACACCCCCTCCATATACTGTATCTCTATGGGAGAGCCGATGACTGCCGAACAGCTCTGGCAGCCCCCGCTTTGGATGGGGGTCATGACATGACACTCTGGGGAAGAACCGGGGCCCCGTACAGGAGAGCGCGGGGGGCCACAGCCATCGGCCCCCCGCAATTTAAAACTGTGGATAGGGGATACGTTTTTCAGTAATGTTTAGGATGAGACATCTCCTTTAACTCTGACCCCAAAATTAATCCAGATCCCACATTATATCTTAAAGGGGTTATTCAGGAAAAAACTTTTTTTTATATATATCAATTGGCTCCAGAAAGTTAAACAGATTTGTAAATTACTTCTATTAAAAAATCTTAATCCTTTCAGTACTTATGAGCTGCTGAAGTTGAGCTGTTTTTTTGAGCTGTCTAAGTGCTCTCTGATGACACGTGTCTCGGGAACTGCCCAGTTTAGAAGCAAATCCCCATAGCAAACCTCTTCTACTCTGCTCTCTGCTGACATCTCTGCTTGTCTCGGGAACTGCACACTGTTGCCAGACAGAAAACAACAACTCAACTTCAGCAGTTGATAATTATTGAAAGGATTAAGATTTTTTAATAGAAGTAATTTACAAATCTGTTTAACTTTCTGGAGCCAGTTGATATATAAAAAAAAGTTTTTTTCATAGAATACCCCTTTAAAATCAACTCAAACCCTAAAGTTATTTCAGACACCAGATCAGACCCCTGAAATGTATCCAAATCTCCCTTAAAGGGGTTATCCAGGGGGAAAATATATATGTGTGTGTATGTGTATGTATATATATATATATATATATATATATATATATATATATATATATATAATCAACTGGCTCCAGAAAGTGAAGCAGATTTGTAATTTACTTCTAGAAAAAAAAATCTTAATCCTTCCAGTACTTATGAGCTGCTGAAGATGAGTTGTTCTTTTCTGTCTAAGTGCTCTCTGATGACACCTGTCTCGGGAGCTGTCCAGAGTAGGAGAAAATCCCCATAGCAAACTTCTTATGCTCCTGAGACAGACAGAGATGTCAGCAGAGAGCACTGTCGTCAGACAGAAAAGAACAACTCAACTTCAGCAGCTGATAACTATTGGAAGGATTAAGATTTTTTAATAGAAGTAATTTACAAATCTGTTTAACTTCCTGGAGCCAATTGATCTTAAAACATTTTTTTTTCATGGAATACCCCTTTAAGACACTATGGGACCCCCCCAACTATGATATATTTGCCCCTTGATGTAATAGGAAGTTCTATAGAGCAGTGGTCTGCAAACTGTGGACCTCCAGATGTTGCAAAACTACAACTCCCAGCATGCCCGGACAGCCGTTGGCTGTCCGGGCATGCTGGGAGTTAGAGTTTTGCAACATCTGGAGGTCCACAGTTTGGAGACCGCTGAATATTGGATGAATTCCTATATACTGTATAACTTTTCATAAAGATGGTCCTGGTTGGTGTGGTGCTGTGTTTTTGCACCCGGTAAGTTCACCCCTATGATGTCCTCTTTACAATAAGATGTCAGGTGTTGCCCGTAGCGACCAATCACAGCTCAGCTTTCATTTCCCAACCATCTCCAGTAAAATGAAAGCTGAGCTGTGACTGGTTGCCATGGGCGACACCAGACAGATCAGGATTCAGTCAGATTGCCGCCTGGTATAATCGCGTCCGGCAGCGGGTACAATCTATGACACACCCTCAGATGCGGGTACCACCGCCGGCTAATGGCGGACATCAGAGATCGCGCCGTTAACCCTTCAGTTACCGTGATCAATACTGATCAGGGGCATCTAAAGCATTAGATTAGGGCTTAGTGACACTCATCAGGCCACCTACAGCGTGATTGCGGGGGTCCGATGATTCAAGATGGCGACCGGAGCTTCCCTTACCTCCTCTGTGGAGCTCCTTCTGTGTGGTCGCCTTTCATTGTGTTAAAGGGGTACTCCGGTAGAAATTTTTATTTATTTTTTTTTTTAATCAACTGGTGCCAGAAAGTTAAACAGATTTGTAAATTACTTCTATAAAAAAAAATCTTAATCCTTCCAGTACTAATTAGCCGCTGAATACTACAGAGGAAATTATTTTCTTTTTGAAACACAGAGCTCTCTGCTGACATCACGAGCACAGTGCTCTCTGCTGGCATCTCTGTCCATTTTAAGAACTGTCCAGAGTAGGAGATAATCCCCATAGAAAACATATGCTGCTCTGGACAGTTCCTAAAATGGACATAGATGTCAGCAGAGAGCACTGTGCTCGTGATGTCAGCAGAGAGCACTGTGTTCCAAAAAGAAAATAATTTCCTCTGTAGTATTCAGCAGCTAATAAGTACAGGAAGGATTAAGATTTTTTTTTAATAGAAGTAATTTACAAATCTGTTTAACTTTCTGGCACCAGTTGATTTAAAAAGAAGCTTTCCACTGGAGTACCCCTTTAAGGGGCCTGGGGGGGGGGGGGGACAGTCTGTGTAACTGTGGGAATGTTCCAATATTTCCCCAATTCTTCCATAACATCATCCATGACAACATTTTCCTTTTTTAGGATGAAATAAAATACACAAAACTAGAGGAGGTGGAAGGGAGCCATACATGGGGCTTAACACTTCTCTCTGTGCTGGTAATCGGAACAACTAGAGATGAGCTAACGTACAGTAAATTCAATTCGTCACGAACTTCTCGGCTCGGCAGTTGATGTCTTTTCCTGCGTAAATTAGTTCAGCCTTCAGGTTCTCCGGTGGGCTGGAAAGGGTGGATACAGTCCTAGGAAAAGAGTCTGCTAGGACTGTATCCAGCTTTTCCAGCCCACCGGAGCACCGGAAAGCTGAACTAATTTATGCAGGAAAAGACATCAACTGCCGAGCCGAGAAGTTCGTGACGAATCGAATTTACTGTAAGTTCAATCATCTCTACTCGTGATGTCATCAGAGCGCATTCCAAAAAGAAAATAATTTCCTCTGTAGTATTCAGCAGCTAATAAGTACAGGAAGGATTAAGATTTTTTTTAATAGAAGTAATTTACAAATATGTTTAACTTTCTGCCACCAGTTGATTTAAAAGAAAAAAGGTTTTCACCGGAGTACCCCTTTAAATACATTTACAAAACCAGAATTGTCTTTTTTGGCACCTTGCACCTCCCAAAAAACAAAGATTAGAAAGTTGGCAGAAAGTCTAAAATATTATCAATAAAAACTACAGTTCAGGGGATGGGTCAGAATTTGGCAAAACAATAAAAAAATTAGTTCCTTTTCTGTGATCTACATACTGAATTTTCTCATCATACTAAATAGTGGAATTATTAATAGGTCCACTAGGGGGCAGTATAGGACCTGTAATAGTTAACACCCACCACTTATTCAGTGATGGCAAATCCTGGCAATATGGTCTCCAAACTGTGGACCTCCAGCTGTTGCAAAACTACAATTCCCAGCATGCCCGGACAGCCAACGGCTGTCCGGGCATGCTGGGAGTTTTAGTTTTGCAACAGCTGGAGGTCCACAGTTTGGAGACCATATTGCCAGGATTTGCCATCACTGAATAAGTGGTGGGTGTTAACTATTACAGGGTGTTAACTGCTGCGGGGCCCGGGTTGGCTAGAGGAGCAGTTGTTGGGGGCGGCTTATGGTTCGGCTTCCGGCCCTGCTCCGGTGGCTGGTCTGCGTCCTCCTCCTCCTTCGCTCCTCATGCTCCTTCGCGGCTGAGCCTGGAGGTGGTCCCACATGCGCAGCGCCGCAGAAATCCCCGGCCGGTGGCCCCTCCGGCTTCCCCTGCCCGCTCTGCAGTGGGATTTGGAGCTGTTTACGGACGCGGCGGGGAGTTTTGGAGTGGCAATGGTGTGCGGGGCCGTGGCCGGAGGACTGGAAGGACAGGGGGCTTGTGCGGAACTTGGCTCTGGAGCTGTTCCCTATTGTGGTGGCGGTGGTGATTTGGGGGGAGCAGCTCAGAAATCCTAAAGTTTGTTTTCGTTGCGATAACCTTGGGGTTGTGCAGGCGGTGAATGCGCAGACGGCTGGTTCCCCATCTGTGGTCTCCTTGCTGCGTAGGTTAGTGTTGCGGGGGCTTGAGTTGAATGCGCATTTTGTTGCTAAGCATGTTCCTGGGCCTTTCGTATATCGGAGTTGGTGGCTCCGAGCAGGCGGAAGGTGGGGGTCTATTAGCGGTAGATGTGGTGCTGGTGGGTGATTATTGGAATGTGTGCTCTGCAGGTCCAAGACGGATCAATTGGGGAGGGGCTTTCGGGTGCACTTAGCCTCGTTGCGGGGGTCGGCGATGTGCCCGGTTCATTGCTTTTGGGAGTTTGTGGCTGTGCGCCCCAGTGGGGAGGGTCCTTTGTTGATGCACGAGGATGGGTCGTTTTTGTCCAGGTTTCGATTCGTGCAGGTTTTTCGACGTCTAGGTGAGGTGGGCTGCGTCCTGGGGAGTATAGTTCTCACTCCTTTCAGATCAGAGCGGCCACTGAGGCGTCCTGGTGGGGGATGGGCCCGGAGGTCATTCGGCGGATTGGGCGATGGGCATCGCAGCGCTTTCAATTATATGTTTGACCTCATCTGTTGTGATCTGTGTCTGTTCGTTTGTTTGTGGGGACTTGTTGGGGGAGTGATGGTGTTTCATTTTCGCTGTTGTGTGTTACAGATCCCGGGCCCTGCTTGGTTTGGATAGTTGGGCACGCATACGTGCGCAGGGGCAGTGAGAGGGCTGATGTGCGGCCGGATGGTGATGTGCAGCTGGGTCTCCCCAGTGCCATGGTGCCAGTGGGTTGGCTCGGTGGAGGGGGGGGGGGGATTTGCTGTGGTCAGAATTGCTCCCCTTTATACAGTCCTTGGACAGGGCTCCTGACGTGTTGGTTATCCACGCGGGGGGAAACAATCTGGCGGTTCACACCTCCAGGTCGTTGCTGCAGGACATTAAGCTTGATCTTCTGTGTTTGTGGCCTTCTTTCCCGGGCATCATGGTCATCTGGTGCGACATTGTGGCTCGATTACGATGGAGGCAGGCGCGGTCGGTGGTCAAGGGGAATCGGGCCAGGGCCCGGGTTAATAAAGCTTTCGGGAGGTTCGTGGCAAGGAATGGGGGGGGGGGGGGGCTTGTTGTCCGACACGTGGAACTGGAGGTGTCTTCTGTGGATTTTTTGGGGCGTGATGGCGTTCACTTAAACGCTATTGGAATGGACTTGTGGGCACTGTCCATCCGGGAGATGGTGGAGCGAGCAGTGGAGTTGTGGAGGGACGGCCTGGTATAAGGTGTGGCGGGAGCTGGAGGGGGATTTGGAGGCATGCTTGAACGGTTGGTAGCGGCCCGGTCACAATGGCCGGGGGGAGCTGGGTTGGTAGACAGGTGTGCCCTTGGGTTAGGTGATGGACGACCATGGGCACAGCAGGAGAGAGTGGATGGAAGAGAAGTTGCCTTCAGGTCACCCTCCAGCTTGTTGCTATCTCAGGGTTTAGGGTCAGTTATATATATTTGTTACTGGGTTTTGTTAATAAAATTGGACCGCTGTGGCCTTTTCACCAGAAGTGGATGCAAGGTAAATGGGCAAGTGTTCAGGGTTTATGGGGGATCAGGGGAGGTCAATGGACAAGCGTGCATTTGTGATGGCCCATTACGGTAGTTGTTACCCCGTACCCTTTCTGTCCTGTCATGCAGCCGCCCTGCAGTGTCCCCTTCCCCCCCCCCCCCCCCTGCATCTGTTCTACTGTAATTGTATATTATCCTCTATGTCATGTAGATAAGAATGTTGTATCTTTAAGAAAGGTTAACATGTGATCACCAGTTGTCATGTGATTGTTACCCAGGAGGCATCAGTGACCAGGTGACTTAAGGGTGACCTATAGAACCCACCAGAGTCTCCCCCATAAAAGTCCTGGGAGGAGTCTCTTCTCTCTCTTAGTTCCTGAGTCTTTGCTGAGGTGCAGTCGAGCCTAAGAGTCTGGAGTCATAGGAGCCTCAAGTCAAGTCTGCAGCCACAAGATAAAGTCACAGCTTTAATTTGTCCAAAACGCCCTGCAAGTCCCAGCAAGGCCTTAAGGTCTCTGAAGTCACTGGTCACCTCCGTGGCCCTGGCTACACTGTATAGACTGTACCATCTGTCACTCAGTAAAGCTACTGTTGTCCATAACTTGGCGTTGGAGTCATTATTGCCCCCGTGCCTAACCCAGGATCCAGCGGTATACCTTCAGGTGGTATTGAGGATAAACCTCGCCCTGCGTCACAAATACAAGGGTTAATGCCATCTGCCCCTAGGGTAATTAAATTTGCCCTTCATCACACCCCATACCAAACATGTGTACATGGGGGATCAGGGGAGGTAAATGAACAAGCATGCGTGTACATGGGATCAGTGGAGGTAAATGAACAAGCATGCGGTGTATATGGATGATCAGGGAGGTAAATGAACAAGCATGCGGTGTATATACGGGATCAGGGAGGTAAATGAACAAGCATGCGGTGTATATGGGGATCAGGAGAGGTAAATTAACAAGCATTGCGGTGTATATATAGGATCAGGGGAGGTAAATGAACAAGCATGCGGTGTATATATGGGATCAGGGGAGGTAAATGAACAAGCATGCGGTGTATATATGGGATCAGGGGAGGTAAATGAACAAGCATGCGGTGTATATATGGGATCAGGCATGGTAAATGAACAAGCATGCGGTGTATATATGGATCAGGGGAGGTAAATGAACAAGCATGCGGTGTATATATGGATCAGGGGAGGTAAATGAACAAGCATGCGGTGTATATATGGGGTCAGGGGAGGTAAATGAACAAGCATGCGGTGTATAATGGGATCAGGGGAGGTAAATGAACAAGCATGCGGTGTATAGGCGGGATCAGGGGAGGTAAATGAACAAGCATACGGTATGTATACGAGATCAGGGGAGGTAAATGAACAAGCATGCGGTGTACATACGGGATCAGGGGAGGTAAATGAACAAGCATGCGGTATGTATATGGGATCAGGGGAGGTAAATGAACAAGCATGCGGTGTACTTACGGGATCAGGGGAGGTAAATGAACAAGCATGCGGTGTATATATGGGATCAGGGGAGGTAGCTGACAGCTTTCTTATGTTCAGCACTTCTTTAACTCTTACTTTTCTTGGCTCCTGTTCGGGCCTCCGGTGTCTTCTCCTACCACCCAGCTCAGGTATCAGACGGATGAGAAAAGTCTTTGAAGCAGATGATCTCCAGACAAACAGAATTAATTTCTAATGTAAACAGGAGCCAGAAGGAAGCGGGGGCCCGGCTGTAAGGTGAGGGAACGCGCCTCCTATTTAAAGTAATTAAAGCTGAATAATTTCGTTTATGCCTATGTAATGTATTAAATGGGCAACGCCGCTTTACAGAAACTATTAACCTGTTGTAGACCAGCCAAAAAAATGTGATTAGTCGGGTTCTTCGTGTTCAGACCCTGACCGATCACTAGAATAAGCTGGGAGAAGAGCACGCTTAGCCGCACACTTCTCTCCTGGCTCATCTAGCGATCGGTCGGTTTCCGTGGGATTCTGCTGCACCGTGCACATGGCAAAATTCCTGCTGCTGGATGTGGATGCTGGGTTTCTGAAGTAAGGGGGGGGGGGGGGGGGGGGGTCGGTTTTCTTTCTTCCCTTTGTTCGCCCTGGATCACTTTAGTAGCTTTTCAGGGTATAAAGTGAACCAGCACAAAAGTGAAAGCCTTCCCCTGAACCCTTCCAAACCCACCACCTACTGGAGCTCCCTGGGCATACCCGGGGGTCTCATTAAACCATTCGTTACATACCTGGGGATCAAAATAGGGAAAAATGCCCCCCCCCCCCCCCTTATTCAAACAAATCCAGGAGGAGCTACGATGTTGTCTCCCTCCTCCAATCCCCTTCCTGGGCAGATGTCATCTTAGTATGATGATCAGTTTCCCGCGACTCCTATATCACCTGCAGATTTTATGAAATCCTTGTTAAACGGGTACTCCGCTGTTAGACATCTTATCCCCTATTGAAAAGATAGGGGATAAGATGTCTGATTGCGGGGGTCCCGCTGCTGGGGCCCTGCGATCTCCCGCACCACCCGGCCACGCCCCTCCTGACGTTACGCCCCCTCCATTCATGTCTATGGGAGGGGGCGTGTCGAAAGACACGCCCCCTCCCATAGACATGAATGGAGGGGGCGTGGCGGGATGTCATGAGGAGGCATGGCCGTGATGTCACGATCATGGCCTCCGATTTCCGCACTCCCATTCCCACTTCTGAAAGCGGAAATTCAGAAGTGTGAATGGGAGTGCGGAATCCCATAGAATTCCTATGAGCTTTGATTTGAGGCGAAATTCTGCAATCCAAAATTGAGTGTGAATTGACCCTAACAAGTCTATGGGCTTTAAAGGGTGCCTCTCATCAAATAAACTTTTGATATATTTTAGATTAATGAATGTTGAATAACTTTCCAATAGCATGTTAATGAAAAATATGCTTCTTTCTATTGTATTTTTCCCTATCAGTCCCGTCAGCAAGCATTTCTGACTCGTGCTGGAGTCCTAAACACTCAGAGCTGCCAGCCTGCTTTGTTCACAGCCAAACAGGCTGTGAACAAAGCAGGCTGGCAGCTCTGAGTGTTCTCCTTTGTGAACAAAGCAGACTGGCAGCTCGTAGTGTTTAGGACTCCAGCATGAGTCTGAAATGCTTGCTGCCCGGACTGGTAGGGAGACCCCTAGTGGTCATTTCTTCAAAGTGGAAAATGAAATAGAAAGAAGCATATTTTTTAATAACATGCAATTGTAAAGTTATTCTGCATACATTAATCTATAATATATCAAAAGTTTTTTTTGATGAGAGGTACCCTTTAATTTGAGGCAGAATTACGCAAGCGGAAATTCTGCTGTGTGAATAGACTCCTTTTTATGTCCTAGTGTCAGATATGCTGCAGATATGGGATTGTCCATGTCATGTTATAGTATTTTCATATTTGTGCCATTTTGTATTTCGTAGTTCTGATGTGGGTACTGCGCTACTCACCTAACTTTTCCCAACGTGCTCTTTTGCTGTATTATCATCATCATCGCTGTTCTTCTTTTAAAAATTGTGAAAAATCCAATAAACAAAGTTTAAAAAAAAAAAGAAAAAAGAAAGAAAGAAAAAAAAGAATTGAGTTCAGATTAGAAATGCGTTTCCTATGTGATCAATTAAGCAATAGGTGTCTGTGGTGTCCCAGCACCAATAGCTGTCCGGTGGCTTTGGACAGCCTCGGGCAGCTTGGTAGCACAAGGTGTTGGGCCCACCAGAGACCTACAGTTAAATTAATTATGTTCATACTTTATTGCACAATAATATGTTTTTCTAAATCAATTATATTCTTGTTATGTGTATATATATATATATATATATATATATATATATATATATAGTTTATGTGTTACTGTACCCTTAAATGAGAGCAGTGAACCCAATGTGACCCTGCTTGCCAATGGGAACCTCTAAAGTCTCCCTTATGTAGTGTAGTGGGGGAGGAGTTGCCCCAGATTTAGTTTTCCAATAAGCTGAGCCCCAGTGTGGCTCAGGTGTGCTGTGTGTTGTGTGCTCTGAGGAGAGGCCCAGCTTAATTCTAATCTCACAACTGGTCATCCTGCAAGTATTATTTGCACAATGGAAACTCATGCCCCTGTGGAGAAGGCTTCTATACCTTGACAGAACCCTGCCTACCAGGATTCATCTTTCCGTCTCACAAGTCGGTATTTATCTGTTTGGTGTAAGTACCCCAAGTCCCAGCAAGACAACAGGGCTCCCAAGGGGTTACGCTGCACTCTCTCACCTAAAGCTAGCTGTAAGTGTATAACCATCTGCACCTGCTCAGTAAAGACAGTTATCCATAACCTGACTTCAGTGTGTTCATTTACTCCCCGTTTCTGGCCCAGGAGAAGCTGTCTCCAACCTTGGACTATGTATAGGATAACGGTGCACTGGCATCACAAAGTGATACGGTATTTCTACCTGTCAGGCGTGATACTACCTCAAATCCACTTACCTGTAAATTCCATCCATCTTGGATCGTGAACTGCGCCGCGTACAAACATTATACAATTGGTCATAATCCGTGTAGTGTCAGTCCAGCACCAAAGTTGTAGTTTTGCAACAGCTGGAGGCACCCTCGTTGGGAAGCACAGTATAGAGGGAATGGCTCTTATAATAATGTGATATTAGAGTATATAATCTAGGCAGAGGGCCCGGTCTGAAGAGCGCCCCCACAGGTCGCGGCGCTCGTGTTGTATTATTAATGAGCCGTCAGTGTTTCCACCGCAGAGCGCGTCGGGTTGTTAATCCTTCTCACCCAAACATGTTTAAATATTAAATCTGGGGCTCAGGTCTGGAAACCACTAACTGTATTTACTCCTTAATAAATCCTATATTCCCCAGGGAACCCGTTCGCCGGATGCCAGGGACGTGTTTACCAATCACTCAGCCCGGGCAGCGTTCCAGGAGGATCATTTCACGTTGCGTCTAATCTATTACTATTGGAATCATGATGGTTTCTGCTCTGATTAAATGTCTCATATTCTGCCTATAAAGTCTCCTAAATTATAAGGGGTGTCCCAGGAGAATGAAGAGTCCTCAGAGCCGCCTCCCCATAACCCCATTAACTTTGATAGTGCTCCCTGCACAGCTTATATAGTGCACCATAAGTTCTCAGTCATGTTTATTGCAATTCCATCAGGGGTGGGGGGGGGGGGGGGGGAGGGGGGGAGGTTATAACAACTATATACCCTTATCCCATACAGATAGCAGCAGTATACAGATAGAGCTGGAGGGGAGGTGCATAACTACTATATATCCTGATCCCATATAGAATGCTGCAGCAGTACATAGATAAAGCAGGAGGGGAGGTGTATAATTACTATATATCCTGATGCCATAGAGAGAGCAGCAACCTTAGTATACAGATAGAGCTGGAGGGGAGATGTGTAACTACTATGTATCCTGATCCCATAGAGATACCAGCAGTATACAGATGGAGCTGGAGGGTAGGGGTCTGTGAGCTAGCAGGAGGGATCTGATAGGTGATGAGGTCATCCTGTAGTTCATAGGAAGTCAGCTGATTCAGGATTGACCACTTTCTCTCACACATTAAAGGGGTACTCCGGTGAAAAAAAAATGTTTAGAATCAACTGGTGCCAGAAAGTTATACAGATTTGTAAATTACTTCTATATAACAATCTTAATCCTTCCAGTACTTATCAGCTGCTATATGCTCCAGAGGAAGTTGTGCAGTTCTTTTCTGTCTGACCACAGCGCTCTCTGCTGACACCTCTGTCCTTGTTAGGAACTGTCCAGAGCAGGAGAGGTTTTCTATGGGGATTTGCTCCTACTCTGGACAGTCCCTGACATTCTTTCTATTCTTTCTCCGGATTTCGCTCGGAAATGCATTACTGTCTGTGAGACGGCGCATTAACTGTGGGTCCTAGTGCCCACCGCCCGTGTTTTCCAGACATTCCGCACATTTTACTACAGTGAGAACATGGCCTTATGCTTGCTGGATCCAGGTTTTTCTTTTGTGCTATGTTATAGGGAATACCTTTAATAAAAAGGGGTCGGTGCCTTCAGTTCGGTCTCTGTCCATATGGGGGTCCTGCCTTAAAGCTCCCATTGAAAGAAGAAAACAGACAAGTCAAAATCCACAATAAAATCCACAAGCCATGTATTCTTGCAGATTTGGCAGCAGATAACCTACGGAACAAGGAACTTTACATTGTTCGCTCCGTCCCCCCTCTAATCTCTTACAATCTGCCCTTTCGTGGTGAGAAATATTTCTCTTCTCTATCCTGTTGGGTGGAGTTCGGTCACATATCCCTGTCAATAGGAGAACAATGAAGGAAAACACAGCAGCCACATAACCTTAGATTAATCTCGGCTAATATTTGCACAGCTCATGTGACCCGTCATTCACTTCAGAAGTTTTTGGAAGACGTTTTTTTTTTCGGTATTAAACTTATAAGACAACCTCAAAGAAAGGAATGAGATGCTGCCGTGATATGTGGAGGTCATGATTTCACGCTTTTTTGGGAGGGATCTCGAAAGTTTGTAGACATTTCGTCTGAATTGATGGAAGATCGGTCATTGACATGAAGGTTTTTCTAGAGATAATCCTACTCGTGCCCCTGATAAGTCCAGGCAATCTACAGGACTCCAGATGTCCAGATATCTGCAGCTGTTCCTTAGGAGTTGTAGACTGCTACGGGAGAGGTCTCCATTTCATTCCAGAAAATCTGGATAAGGACACCCACACCGTGCTTCTTGCCTACAATAAAATCACTGCTCTGAAGACCTTGTCCTTCCATAAGTACCCGAACCTGTACCATCTGGAGTTACACAACAACCTCATCTCCACCATCGACCCTCAAGCTTTCAAGAACCTCCAGAACCTCAGCTACTTGGATCTTAGCAGCAACCAGTTGACCGCTCTAACACCCGAGATGTTCCGGCCGTTGTTCGGTCTAAAAACGTTAAACCTGAGTAACAACCGGATCGCCAGGTTACCTGAGAACATTCTGAAGCCTCTCGGAAATTTGACCGCACTTTATCTACACAACAATGCCCTGATCGGCCTGAGGGTGGACATCTTATATAGCCTACCGGCCTTGACCCAGCTGAGATTGGATGGGAACCCCTGGGTGTGTACTTGTCAGATTCAGTTTCTGTTGTCTTGGATGATAGACAATGCTGAGAAAATATATGGTAAGAGTCCATTAGTTAAGGAGAACTTGTTCTAAAATGGAGGTCCTCGACAAGTCTTCGAAGCCCGACAACAGTCCAAGATTTGCATTTTTTCCATGTTCTATTCTAATGGCGTAACTGGAAAATTGGGAATGTTGGTGGGCCCTGAGGACTGAGTTGGGGACCACTGGTCTACAGGATTTGGATATACTCTAAAGAGTTGACCCAATCAACTATGTTGTAAAATAGCTTCCTAGTAAGAAACCGATGGATACATAGATACAAACCATCTGTCATTAGGATGGACAACATACATTTAGGGCAGTGTTTCCCAACCAGTGTGTCTCATGCTGTTGCAAAACTACAACTCCAGCATACCCGGACAGGCAAAGGCCTTTAGGAGGTTGTCCTGGTTGTCCTCTAGTCCCCCTAGACCACCATATGGCCCACACTTGTCACTCAACACTTTTGCCAAGCTAGAATCCTCAAGAAGGTTTAGAGGGGCTAAGTTCATACTATACCCGTTGTTACTATATTGTACCATAGAGAACATTTTGCATCCCTGAGATGTCCTAGGGTACGATCCTGTAGTGTTTGGTGAGGGTCTTCTACTCCAGTGGTCCCCAACCCAGTCCTCGAGGCCTACCAATATTCCAAGTTTTATCAGTTACTCCTTTGGAATAGAACAGGAAGAAGTTCCAGTCCTGGACTGTTGGTGGCCTTGAGGACTGGGTTGGGGACCTCTGGTCTATTCTATTGTGGTTATATAGTCAACTTGTCTTCCCCATCCCTAGTAAAACCTTATCATAATCCTTACCGCCAAGAATAGCAGTGATCCAGCCAACATTTGCCGTTCCACTTTCAGTAGTAGGGGGTTCTCCAGGTCAAGAAAACCAAACTTTTTCCCACAAACAGCCCCACCATTGTTTACAGTTTATGTCTGGTATTGCAGCTCAGAGTACCAGACACGGTCCATGGACAGGAGTGGTGCCGGTAACTTTTAGATTTTTGTTGATATCTTTCAGAGAAAGAAAGAACTTTATGCGGTGTCCCAAAATATCTCAACCAGTATCCGGTCATGGACATTGCGCGGGATTCCTTTGACCACTGCCAGCATTTCTTCACCCTGTATGAATACCTGTACTTCCTGCTGATTGGCATGGTGCTATTCATGAGCAGCACCATCCTCTGCCTGATAACAGGGTCACTCATTGTCTCCTACGAACGTTTGGTGCTAAAAGTCCAACGAAAGCCACACGTGTATAAGAAAAGGATCATCCGGAAACGGGAGAACACAACAAATGGCCACCACTTACCAGTATGTCGTATATGAAGGAAGTAATGGCCGAAACTTGTGTATGCACCTTCTGTAAGGTTCCCTAACTTTATATAAGAATAATGATGCAAAATAATAGCTACCACTCACCATGATATACGTCACTACCACGACCCTGCCCCCACAAATGTCACAATCCAAAGAGATGGCAGCTCCATGAAAGATCACAACTGACCCACAGTCCGATTCTGCAGGTGTCCTATGCTACCCAGTGGGCATAGCCGCCGTTTTACGTTGCTCACCATCTACACCGGGACCTCTCTCAGAAGTAGTGACCTGGAAGTCCCCTGTAGTAAAGAAAAGATCCTTAAAGGGGTAGTCCAGTGGTGAAAAACTTATCCCCTATCCTAAAGAGATCGCGGGGGGTCCGACCGCTGGGGTCGCTGGGGTCCCCTGCGATCTCTCTGTACAGGGCCCTGGCTCTCTGGCCAGATAGCGGGTGTCGACCCCCACACAAAGAGGCGGCCGACACGCCCCCTCAATACATCTCAATGGCAGAGCCGGAGATTGCCGAAGGCAGCGCTTCGGCTCTGCCATAGAGTTGTATTGAGGGGGCATGTTGGACGCCGCTTCGTGCGGAGGTCGACACGCCCCTTCCCGCGGGCTGTCGGGGCTCCGTACAGGAGATCGCAGGGGACCCCAGCAGTTGGACCCCCTGCGATCTGCAACTTATCCCCTATCCTTAAGATAGGGGATAAGTTGTACACCACTGAGTCACCACTGGACTACTTCTTTAAAGGGAAGGAAGGATCCTTAAAGGGGAATTTCAATATCAGAAAATTGTTTTAAAAAATTTTTTTGGGCCCAAGACATATAGTTTACTAATATAGTGTTATCACACATTGTACTGTTTATTTGTGTGATTTACCACTGACAGAAAGTTATTTAGTCTTCTCATTGTCAATGTGAGGTTGTCTCAGCAGCTCCCTGGCTCCTCTCTCTCTCTCCTGATAGCAGGGCCATAGCTATGGAGGTAGCAGAGGTAACAGTCGCACCGGGCCCTGGTGGCTAAGGGGGCCTCAAAGCACATCTTCCCCATAAGAGACCAGTATTGTTATTGGCATATGGGGTCCTGTTGCAGATTTTGCATCGGGGCCCATAAGCTACAAGCTACGACTCTGCCTCATAGGAAGTTTTGTGGTCCTCTCATTGTCAGTGTGGTGTTGTCTCAGCAGCTCCCTGGCTCCACCATCTCTCCTGACAGGAAGTTGTGTATTCCTCTCATTGTCAGTGTGGTGTTGTCTCAGCAGCTCCCTGACTCCCCCCCCCCCCCTCTCCTGACAGGAAGTTGTGTAATGCTTTCATTGCCAATGTAGTGTTGTTTCTGCAGCTCCAGACTCGTCCCTATCTCCAATGCATCATCATCTACTGTCATAATCATTGGATCTTGTCTCGGAGCTCTAGCCCCACCCCTGAGTACAGTTGTCACCCCTAACCAGCCGCTATATCTACATTACCATCTCCCTGTCATATACATATATAAATATATATCTTTTTTGTGACATTTAGGGATGAATGAGGTGTGATTACAGGTGCTTCCTTCTGCTGAACAATGCCACAGGCAGAGGAGCAGACAGGGAATGACTACAGAGTTGTTTGCAGACTTGCTGTGTGAAGAAATGTTCTGCAGCAGCACTGGGTGGGAACTGGCAGGAATGTTGTGGGAGGGCAGTAGGCAGGGTGGGAGGGCTGAAGAACTGAGGGAAAGCATCCCAATCTGGGAATTGTAGTGCTGACTAAGTGCCCCCCAGGAAGAGCATTGATAGTCTGACATAGGAAGAGATACACAGATACACAAAACAAACAGCTGACATGGGCCTTCTGATGAAGCAAAAAGGTAGCGAAACATACGTTGGGGTGCGTATGCGGTGGTTGTCTCTGTACTGTGCATGGCTGGTATCATTATTCTCCAGTTCTTTTCTAGTGTTGTTCTTGCAGAGGTTTGTTCAGAAAATATATGGTAACATTTTATGATTTTTATTTTTACTTTTTTATTGTTTTTTATTTGCTTCCAATTTTTCAGATATTAAAAAAATGTTCTGTGAAATAAATCCATGAAAAAAATTAAGATTTTACAAGAACTTTATTTATAAATTTCCTTGACATAATTGGACATTGAGCAGCATATACAGAAAACGGTTACCCAGAAAAATCTAAAGACTGAGCACTCCAGAATATATCATATTAATTACAAATCTGTAAAAACAAAATTATAGCAATATATATTTATATTATGAAATCTATAAAGGTAATGTCTGACCTCACCCCTCCTACTAGAGACTCCATGCCAGGAATGATGGTCTAGTAGCGCCTCTTCCCCTGACTTGCCAATAGCGATGGCACTACAAGTCTCATCATGGCCCAAGGGCAGGCTGTGACTTGTAGTTCTACCGTGAGTGGCGAGTCAGGGGTATAGTGTAAATCTTATCTCCTCGGGGAGAATCACCCGTCATGTACAGACTTACAAGCCCTAAATGTGTGTATCTGCAATGTGTCATCATCGTGATATGTATGGTAGATAGCGATACTGTGCATGCACATAATGTATATTGCATGTAACTCGATCCCTCAGTGTAGGTAATTTCCTGGGCAATTAGAATTATTTAAAGTTGTTGAATTTATTTATAACTATATTATGTATTTTGACTATGTAGTTATGTAATGTAGGATGTAAATACATACAATATAGTACAGATAAATAATGCAATAAATAAGCATATCATAAGGAATACATAAGCAAACAAATATTACAGAATTAAATCACCCCTTAGAGGAATAAATACAATCGAAAAAGGAATAAAAAGCATAAAATTATAGCATGAGTTATATTTCCTAAATCCATTCTCAAATCGGAGAATTAGAAAGTGGCTACAAAGAGCGTCTCCTGCTCTGGAGGACCCAGAATGTCCATGGGTTATATGGACAGCCTATTGATTTTAATAAGAATTGGTGTAGTACTTCATCTTACCTGTGGAGGCACTGCAGGGAAATCTTTCTGTATATTACAGTAGTGTCACAAATAGTGATCAGCTTAGACCAGTGTTTCCCAACCAGTGTCCCTCCAGCTGTTGCAAAATTATAAATCCCAGCATGCCCGGACAGCCTTCGGCTGTCCGGGCATGCTGGGAGTTGTAGTTTTGCAACAGCTAGAAGCATACTGGTTAGGAAACACTGGCTTTTCACAGGGTATGGTACTGATTTTTTAGGCAGTGCTCCATGGGTAAAAAAAAAAAAAAAGTATGCAAATTAGTCAGAACTCATACTAGCTAAATCAGTTTCTTACCTTCTAACAAAAAATCAAAAATGGATTGATCCAAGATCAGAAAAACAGCGCCACTCTTGCCCTCAGGCTTTGAGTGGTATTGCAGCTCAGTTTCATTGGAGTGAATGGGTTGTAAAAACACACAGGACAGGTTTGGCACTGTTTTTTGGCAGAAAGTGTCCCTTGAATATGTTCATAAGACCTGTCTTGAAAGGTATTGTCTACAGATATAAAGAAAAAAAGTATGCGCTTGAATGAGCTGCAATACTGGGTACAACCCATGGTCAGATGTGGCGCTGTTTTGGAAAACCCCCTTTAAATGTAATACATTTTTTATGTTATATTTTATATATGTGTGTGTATATATATATATATATATATATATATATATACATATAAATAATTTTAAACATAGAAAAAAAGGGAGCTAGACAGCGCCGTACCATGTGTAGTGGCCGTGCTGAGTACTGCAGCTTAAATCTCATTGATGTAAATAAACTGTCTCCAAACTGTGGACCTTCTGCTGTTGCCTACTACAACTCCCAGCATACTACAACTCCCAGCATGCTGCAAATGGCTGTTCAGGCATGCTGGGTGTTGTAGTTTTGCAACAACAGAATGTCTACAGTATGTAGACCACTGATAATGGAATTGCTGTCCTTTATCCATGTTAACTATAACTTGCCTAGCCTTAATGGGAGACCAAGGAACAGTCTTATAATTATTATAGTGTAATTAAAAAAATATATATATATACATATATATATATACTATATATATATATATATATATATATATATATATATATTATTATTATTATTATGTTGTATTTTATTTTTTTATATATTTTTTTGTGTTGTATCTGGCATGACAGCTCAGACCTATTCACTTCAATGGAGCTGAGCTGCAATACCATTGACAAACCACAGCCCGGCGGGGCGCTGTTTTGTAAACAGCATTTATAAAGTGAATTCTATTGACTATTTTTGACACTTTTTATGCACAAACTATAGGAGAGAAGTATATATTAAATGTATAAAGAAAAAAATAATTATGGGTATAAGCAACCGGTGAATTGGACATTGGTATATTGCTTTAGGCGATAATATGGCGGCCTGTATTACGTCCGGGTCATGTTTTGTGCAGAGTAGGACCAATCTGTCCTTTGTCGTTGTTAAAAAGGTCTCATCATCATCATCATCATCATCAATCATCAATCATCATCATCATCATCATGCAAAGCCATCAGGAGGGTAGGTACATGATCAGCAAGTTATAACAGTTTTTTGTGAAACTTTAAAAAAACTTTACATAATAAGAACAGTAAGGCTATGTTCACATGGTGGATAATGCTGCAATGGTAGATATGCGCAACATATCCACCTCATGTGAACATACCCCAAGCGTGTATTCACATTGCGTTAAAGGGGTACTCCGGTGGGAAACTTTTTTTTTTTATTTTTTTTTTTTTTTTAAATCAACTGGTGCCAGAAAGTTAAACAGATTTGTAAATCACTTCTATTAAAAAATCTTAATCCTTCCAGTACTTATTAGCTGCTGAATACTACAGAGGAAATTATTTTCTTTTTGAAACACAGAGCTCTCTGCTGACATCACGAGCACAGTGCTCTCTGCTGACATCTCTGTCCATTTTAAGAACTGTAGGAGAAAATCCCCATAGCAAACATATGCTGCCCTGGACACTTACTAAAATGGACAGAGATGTCAGCAGAGAGCACTGTGCTGGTGATGTCAGCAGAGAGCTCTGTGTTCCAAAAAGAAAATAATTTCCTCTGTAGTATTCAGCAGCTAATAAGTACCAGTTGATTTAAAAAATATATATATATTTTAACATGTGATTCCCTAACCCAGCGTTTCCCGGCTAGGGTGCCTCCAGCTGTTGCAAAACTACAACTCCCAGCATGCCCGGACAGCCAACGGCTGTCCGGGCATGCTGGGAGTTGTAGGTCTGCAACAGCTGGAGGCACCTCGATTAGGAAACACGGCCCTAAACTGTAGCGCTTCAGCTATTGCACAACTACAACTTCTGACAGGGTTTGCTGGGAGTTGTAGTTATGCAACAGCTGGAGAACTGGTATACAATGCAAAATCCCGAGGCAGTGCGAAGGCACCCTCGTACAATCCTGTGGCAATGATGTCATGCACTTTTATAGATTATATGTATATGTATATATATATATATATATATATATATATATATATATATATATATATATATACATATATATATATATATATATATATATATATATATATATATATATATACATATATAGAATAGTGGTACAGAAAATCACTTCCGGCAACCCAAAAAAAACAAGAATTTTGTTGTGAAAAAAGTAGAATATTTAGACTCAAGGATAGAAACATTAAAACAATGGAAATGAATTAATGTGTCCCGTCCGTCCCTGCAGTGGTCATACTGTGACGTAGTAAATACATAGGACTCTCCTGCATCAAAAACGTCAAAAAATTGCTCAAATTATCAGTGAGGATCCTTCATTGTGCTAATGCAATCCCGAAATAACCCTAAACTGCACTCTGCTAGGATATATCTCCATATATATATATATATATATATATATATATATATATATATATATATCCTCAGGGTAAGTTATCAAATTTGTGAGAGTCTTACACCCGTAATCCACCCAATCAGCGGCAGAGACTTTATACAGAGAACAGAGCCAGGAGCAGACAGCGCCAAACATTGTTGTAGTGGGCGTCCTGGGTTACTGCAGCTCAGTGAAGTAACTGAAAGCTGTAGTAACTTTGCATGGCCACTATACAAATCTATGGCGCTGTTCACTTCCAACAATGTTTTCTCTATTTCAGTGGGCCCCAAACTGTGGGCCCCAAAGTCCAGATGTTGAAAACTACATCTCCCAGTATGCCTGGAGAGCCAAAACTACAGCTCCCAGTATGCCTGGAGAGCCAAAACTTCAGCTCCCAGTATGCCTGGAGAGCCAAAACTACAGCTTCCAGTATGCCTGGAGAGCCAAAACTACAGCTTCCAGTATGCACGGACAGCTTAAGTCATGCAAGTACAGTGCTCGCCAAAATGCTGACCTCCAGATGTTGCAAAACTCTAACTCCTAGCATGCTCGGACCACCAAAACTTCAACTCTCAATGTGCCAGGACAGCCGTAACTACAACTCCCAGCATGTACATACAGCCAAAGTCTCTCTAGTCCAGTTCTCTCCAAACTATGAACCTACAGATGTGGCAAAACTGCAGCTCCCGGCATTCTGGGAGAGACAAAACTACAACTCCCATCATGGATGGACAGCCAAAGTCACTCTAGTCCAGTGCTCAACAAACTCTAGACTAAAGATGTTGCAAAACTACAACTCCCAACATGATCACACAGCCAAAACTACAACTCCCAGCATGATCACACAGCCAAAACTACAACTCCCAGCTTGATCACACAGCCAAAACTACAACTCCCAGCATGATCACACAGCCAAAACTACAACTCCCAGCATGCACAGACAGCTGAAGTCACTCTAGTCCAGTGCTCTCCAAACTGTGGACCTCCAGATGTGGCAAAACTACAGTACCCAGCATGCTAAGACAGCCACAACTACAACTCCCATCGTGGACCGACAGCCAAAGTCACTCTAGTCCAGTGCTCACCAAACTCTAGACCTAAGATGTTGCAAAACTACAACTCCCAGCATGCCGGGACAGCGGACAGCCAAAATGACAACTCCAAACATGCCCGGACAGCCAAAACTACAAATCCCAACATTATCACACAGCCAAAACTACAACTCCCAGCATGCACAGACAGCTGAAGTCACTCTAGTCCAGTGCTCTCCAAACTGTGGACCTCCAGTTGTGGCAAATCCCATCTACAGCTCCCAGCATGCTGAGACAGCCACAACTACAACTCCCAACATACTGGGTGTTGTAGTTTTGTAACAGCGTGAGGTCCACAGTTTGGAGATCTAGGCTCTATATGCAGGGGCCTTAGCTCTAGCTGATCAGCCAGGGGGACTGGGTGTTGGACCCCCTCTTATCCTTTATTGACCTATCCTAATTAAAAAAAAAGTAGTTGGGGGTTAAACTGGCCCACCAGGGTGTAAGAGGATCCTCACTGGACCCAGGCACTCATACAAAACTGATCCCTATAGGTCCTGCACAAGACAACCTCATGTGGTTAGGAAGCCCCTGTAAACCCCTGAAATGTGCAGATTCAGAAAAATTTTCATTACTGTATAAGGGGACCTTATTGATGTATAATGATTGTGCCAAAGTTCACAAGAGATCTGTATAGAGGGTGTGTGGGCCTCAGAATGAAGTCCTCTGGGGGGTCCAAGTAACCCCCTGTCTAACGCTGAGTCTACAGCAAAGGTCCCCGACCCAGTCCTCAAGGCCACCAACAGTCCAGGATTAGAATTTTTCCATGTTCTATTCCAATGGAGTAACTGGAAAATCCCAGAATGTTGATGGGCCCTGAGGACTGGGTTGGAGACCACTGGTCTACAGGACCAAAACATGGCAATTCGGTACCTAATACTACACATAGGGTTGCAAACTGGACGGAATTTTTTATGCTGTGCTCATATCCCGATCTCATATCCTGTCCTCATGTCCTGTCTTCATATCCCGACCTCATATCCCGTCCTCATATCTTGTCTTCATATCCTGTCTTCATATCCCGTCTTCATATCCCGACCTCATATCCCGTCCTCATGTCCCCTCCTCATATCTCGTCCTCATATCCCATCCTCATATCCCCTTCTCATATCCTGTCCTCATATCCCGTCCTCATATCCTGTCCTCATACCCCTTTCTCATATCCCGTCTTCATGTCCCGTCCTCATTTCTCCTCCTCATATCCCATCCTCATATCCTGTCCTCATATCCTGTCCTCATATCCCATCCTCATATCCCGACCTCATATCCCATCCTCATATCCTGTCCTCATATCCCGACCTCATATCCCGACCTCATATCCCGTCCTCATATCCCGACCTCATACCCCGTCCTCATACTCCTTACTCTATATCGCGTCCTCATATCCCGTCCTCATATCCCGACTTCATATCCCGTCCTCATACCCCTTCCTTATATCCCATCCTCATATCCCGTCCTCATGTCCCGACCTCATATGCCATCCTCATATCCCGACCTCATATCCTGTCCTCATATCCCATCCTCATGTCTCATCCTCATATCCTATCCTCAGGTGGGACTGATTTGTGATGAAGATATTGTAAGCTGAAAATAGAAGGGGACGAGGCTTCGTGGGACTGGGCGGGATTTGCAAGCCAGACCGATGCACAAAAAGGGTAGAGAATAAAAGGGTGGGGCTTAAACAGTGGGCGTGTCTTTGTGAGATGGGGTATGGCTTGCAAGCCGGATGGACACATTCACCAGGAGATGCAGAGCGGAGGTTGTGGAGTAAGGTACTGGAAGTCCCATATACTTGCATGGGACTTGAAACAAAAACTCCTCTTTTATATAAGGGTGTAGGTAAGGGTTAATTTAACTATCATATATTTTTATTTCACATATAAGTAATATGTGTACCAGGTATTATTGAAATATCTCCAGCCGTACGGAAGTTATGCAGTAACATATATTTCCCATAGACTTGTATGGGACTTTAAACAAAAACTCAGACCCTGGCAAATGGGGGTGAGTAAGGGTTAAATCACCTATCCTATGTTTGTTGTTGACATATAAGTAACATGTGACCAAGTTTCATGTTAAAATCTTTAGCCGTTTGGACGTGATGCTGGAACATACACACACATTGAGATTTATATATATAGATATAGTCCAACATGCTGGGAGTTGTAGTTTTTGTCTGGGGCAGCTGCTGATCCACAGGCTGTATCAGGGCATGCTGGGAGTTTTAGTTTTGCAATGGCTAGAGGCACCCTGGTTGGGAAAAACACTTGGCCAAACAGTCAACACGAAAACCAATAAAGTAGTAATGTCACTTTTTGCAAGCGGCCCCCATCATTGTGGGTACCAGCAGATTAACTTTTTATATTTTGTAAATAAATCTATATTCTAACTACTTAAAGGGGAACTCCAGTTTGTAAAAACGCATCCCCTTTCCTTAGGTTCTCCAGAACGGGGCCAGACTCACCTTCCTCCAGATCATAATCTTTGGAGACGTACCAGTCTCAGCACTGACGGCCCGCTCAGTCAATTGCCGGCCACCTTCGGTGATGTCCGTTCTCAGCTGGTGATTGGCGGAGCGGACCGTCACTCTTGAGATTGGTTCATCTTTAGAAAGATTGGGGGCTAGACCACTCAGGGGCCCCATTCTGGAGATTGTGGGATGGGGTTACCAGGCATTGCAGGCTCTGTTCCATCTACATAAATGGAACCAAGTTGTAATACCACCCACAACCTGAGGATGGGAGTGGCGCTGTTTTTGGGAAAAATTATCTCTGTTTTTCTAAAGGAATTATCCAAGATTAGAAAACAGGGTCTACTTTTTGTATCTAGAACAGCACTACTATGGACAGTATCTGGTATTCTTGGATAATTGCAGCTCGGGCCCCATTCAAGTAAATAGGACTGAGGTGTAATACCAGACATGGACCAGTCCCTGTTCTGGAGAGCGCTTCGGGGTGGTTGTAGGTACCAGGTATTGCAGCTCGGTTGCATTGACGAGAATTGAGCCGAGTTGTAATACCACACACAACCTGTGTGCTGTTTTTGGACAAAATGACTTCTGTTTTTCTAAAGGGATTATCAAAGATCAGAAAGTAGAGTCTAATTTTTTTTATAGCCAGAGCAGCACTTCTATGGGCAGTATCTGGTATTGCAGCTTGGTCCCCATACAAATAAATAGGACTTAGTTGCAATACCAGATATGGTCAGTAGGTTGCTTCTTTAAAAAAAAATAAAAAATAAAGAAGAAAAAAAAGCCTTCTTTTCCCATCACTTATTTAAGAAAAAAAAAACCTAAGGGTATGTTCACACTGAAAGTTTGAGCCACTGCCAGTTTTCCCACAAGGAATTTTCTGAGTTTCCACAGCAGAATCTATGCATCAGAATTACATTGACCTTACTGGGGTCTGCTGCTGCAAAGGAAAAAAAAACACCAAAAACACCACGGAAAACCCACCGTGGCTCAAACTCGCAGCGGGAAAACTCGCTGTAAACACGCCCTTGCCAACGTACCTAGTAGAAAGCTAGTAGAAAGCAGAATAAAAACCTTCACATTTTGAAGAATACATGTGCAGAAATATACATCCCATGCAGACTGAAGACATTTTTGTTGATGGGGACAAAAGAAACAAAAAAAAAAAACAAGATGATCAGTGTACGATAAGAACACAGAGTTAGCAGCAAAAAATAAAGAAATAAACGAAAATAAATAAAATGCAGAGTGTTCGTAGCGTTCAGACATTGTTCTTTTTGCCCAGTAAAAAAATTTTTTTTAAAGTGCAGAAAAACAAGGGGCGGAGAGAGCGGCAAATTTATCAGGTGCAAAAAACAAAAAAATCTAAAAAAAAAATCAGTTCATTTCTCTCCGGGAACATTTTTTGAAGTGTAAAATCCAACCATGGAGCCAGGTGTGGTGAGCAGAGAGGGGAAGGGGGAATGTGGATAACATGCAGTCCCAGAGTCCTCCTGTGACCTCGTTCTTACCAGTTATGCAAATGTCAATTGCGTTGCTCTTAGGTCCATTATATACCATCCACAAGCCAGAACAGTCACTGTCTCTCTTCTTTGTACTACACCACAGTGCTAACAGAGGGATCGGACAGATTTAGCTGACCGGTGATGTCAGTAGGATGGTATTGCTGTAAAATACAAATATACAGAAAGGAAAGGTGAGGATCAACGGGGGCCAAGCCTGGACTCTGCCGATGTAGCTTCTGTTTCATTCTGCAGAGTTTTATGTCTGTAAAAATGACAATACGTTGGGCCAGTTATATATTCAGATGAGTTACTGGCTGCTAAAGAACATTTGTTACATCAATAAACAATATACAGGACACACATTGGAGATCACTGTCATATACTGGATTTGTGTTACAATTGGAAGATGTGATCGTAAGTAGTGTATGGATTATGTTGTCAGTGAAAAAAGATTGTGTCCAACCCCGGCTTCTGTCTAATGTGTCTATCACCCCCCCCCCCCCCCCCCCCACAGCAAAATCATTACAAAATATCTATGTCTTTTCTACTGTCCAACAATACTTGGATGAGTCCTTGCAAATATGTAAATTATTATACGTAATTACTCATTGTTCAGTAAATGATAATATAATGTATATGTTTGATACATAAAAAATTTTAATTGTGTCCTTATGGGACTATAAAAAATACAATACTGCCCCCTATGTACAAGAATATAACTACTATAATACTTCTCCTATATACAGGAATATAACTCCTATAATACTGCTCCTATATACAAGAATATAACTACTATAATATACAAGAATATAACTACTATAATACTGCTCCTATATACAAGAATAACTACTGTAATACTGCTCCAATATACAAGAATATAACTACTATAATACTGCCTCCTATATACAAGAATATAACTACTATAATACTGCTCCTATATACAAGAATATAACTACTATAATACTGCTCCTATATACAAGAATATAACTACTATAATACTTCTCCTATATACAAGACTATAACTACTATAATACTGCTCTTATATACAAGAATATAACTACTATAATACTGCTCCTATATACAAGAATATAGCTACTATAATACTGCTCCTATATACAAGAAAATAACTACTATAATACTGCTCCTATATACAATAATATATCTACTATAATACTGCTCCTATATACAAGAATATAACTACTACAATACTGCCTCCTATATACAAGAATATAACTACTATAATACTGCTCCTATATACAAGAATATAACTACTATAATACTGCTCCTATATACAAGAATATAACTACTACAATACTGCTCCTATATACAAGAATATAACTACTATAATACTGCTCCAATATACAATAATATAACTACTATAATACTGTCTCCTATATACAAGAATATAACTACTACAATACTGCCTCCTATATACAAGAATATAACTACTACAATACTGCTCCTATATACAAGAATATAACTACTATAATACTGCTCCAATATACAATAATATAACTACTATAATACTGTCTCCTATATACAAGAATATAACTACTATAATACTGCTCCAATATACAATAATATAACTACTATAATACTGCTCCTATATACAAGAATATAACTACTATAATACTGCTCCTATATACAAGGATATAACTACTATAATACTGCTCCTATATACAAGAATATAACTACTATAATACTGCTCCTATATACAAGAATATAACTACTATAATACTGCTCCTATATACAAGAATATAACTACTATAATACTGCTCCAATATACAATAATATAACTACTATAATACTGCCTCCTATATACAAGAATATAACTACTATAATACTGCTCCTATATACAAGGATATAACTACTATAATACTGCTCCTATATACAAGAATATAACTACTATAATACTGCTCCTATATACAAGAATATAACTACTATAATACTGTCTCCTATATACAAGAATATAACTACTGTAATACTGCTCCTATATATACAAGAATATAACTACTATAATACTGCTCCTATATATAAAAGAATATAACTACTATAATACTGCTCCTATATACAAGAATATAACTACTATAATACTGCTCCTATATACAAGAATATATCTACTATAATACTGCTCCTATATACAAGAATATAACTACTATAATACTGCTCCTATATACAAGAATATAACTACTATAATACTGCCTCCTATATACAAGAATATAACTACTATAATACTGCCTCCTATATACAAGAATATAACTACTATAATACTGCCTCCTATATACAAGAATATAACTACTATAATACTGCTCATATATACAAGAATATAACTACTATACTACTGCTCCCATATACAAGAATATAACTACTAAAATACTGCTCCTATATACAAGAATATAACTACTATAATACTGCTCCTATATACAAGAATATAACTACTATAATACTGCTCCTATGTACAAGAATATAACTACTATAATACTGCTCCTATATATACAAGAATATAACTACTATAATACTGCTCCTATATATACAAGAATATAACTACTTTAATACTGCTCCTATATACTAGAATATAACTACTATAATACTGCTTCTATATACAAGAATACAACTATTATAATACAGTCCCTATGTACAAGAATATTACTGGTATAATACTGCCCCCTATGTACAACAATATAACTACTATAATACTACCCTCTATATACAAGAATATAACTACGATAATACTGCTCCTATATACAAGAATATAACTTCTATAATGCTGCTCCTAAATAAAATAATATAACTACTATAATACTGCCTCCTATGTATAAGAATATAACTACTATAATACTGCTCCTATGTACAATATTATAACTACTATAATACTGCTCCTATATGCAAGAATACAGTATAACTATTAAAATACTGCTCCTATATACAAGAATATAACTACTATAATACTGCTCCTATATATTTAAGACTATAACCACTATAATACTGCCTCCTATGTACAAGAATATAACTACTATAATACTGCCCCTATATACAAGAAAATAGCTACTATAATACTGTTCCTATATACAAGAATATAACTACTATAATACTGCCTCCTATATACAAAAATATAACTACTACAATACTGCTTCTATGTATAAGAATATAACTTCTATAATTCTGCTCCTATATACGAGAATTTAACTACTATAATACTGCCTCCTATATACAAGAATATAACTACTATAATACTGCTCCTATATACAAGAATATAACTACTATAATACTGCTCCTATATACAAAAATATAACTACTACAATACTGCTTCTATGTACAAGAATATAACTACTATAATACTGCTCTTTACGCTTGTTTTTGTGTACGGTCAATAACTGAACATACTAAGGAGATGGTGGTAATGGTTTCCCTCCACAGTATAAACAGTATATGTAGATTGGTTATTAATTATTAGCCCCTCAGATATTAATAATACCAGGAAAAGGTTCCTAAGAAAACTGAGGCCGGGGTATTCAGCGTCTGCCTTCCATGTTCTCTCCTTATTTCTGTCTAGAGTAAAAGGTTAGAAATACAACTGTACTCTATTGTGCTGCCCCGGCAGGGAAGACATTGTGCTGCGATCTCAGAGTAAGGCAATAAAAAAGCCCCAGTGTGTTAGAAGATAAAGCGCAATTGTGTGCCAGTCTGATCTATGCACAGTGTGCACTGTGTCTGCTCCGCTGTCCTCAAAGCACCTGCTCAACATGTGGTTGTGTCACTGCCACCTCTGACTGTGTATTGGAACTACATGGCAATAGCGGATTAACAGCTCTCATCCTTAACATCCTATATGAATTACAAGAAGAATGTTACATTTAAAAACTATTTTTGGACATTCAAGGTATAGATGCCGGGAGGGAGTCTTTATTGACACAGCAAAAAAATCTTTAAGACCTTTAGTCAACACAAGCTTACAGATTTATGTAGCTTTCATGCCATTTTATGTTTAGTTATTTTTTTTTCTCTTTCTTGGTAAATGAGATGACGCACTAACTGCGAATACAGTATTGTTTTTAGGTTGTTTTTATGGCATTCACCATGAAGTGAAGAGAAAAAAAAAATTTCCCAATGTTTTCTCCCCTCCCCTCTATAGAACTATAATACCCTGTAGTACTCCTGTAGGTGGCAGACCTGGGGGCAATTTTCAGGACATGGAAACTGATCAATCAGCAGCCAACAATCACTTGCGGGGATGATGAAATGCTTGTGGCATCTAAGGGGTTCATAACTTGTGGCATCTAAGGGGGTTCATAATTTGTGCCATCTAAGGGGCTCATTACTTGTGGCATCTAAGGGATTCATTACTTGTGGCATCTAAGGGGCTAATTACTTGTGGAATCTAAGGGGCTCATTACTTGTGGCATCTAAGGGGCTAATTCCTTATGGCATCTAAGGGGCTAATTACTTGTGGCCTCTAAGGGGTTCATAACTTGTGACATCTAAGGGGCTCATTACTTGTGGCATCTAAGGGATTCATTACTTGTGGCATCTAAGGGGCTAATTACTTGTGGAATCTAAGGGGCTCATTACTTGTGGCATCTTAAAGGCTAATTACTTGTGGCATCTAAGGGGCCAATTACTTGTGGCATCTAAGGGATAAAGAGCCCAAGATCAGAGTTATCTCCAATCTCAGCAGTTAGAGCATGGTTTATACATCAAGCACTTACAAGTGATGGCATGGGATCGGCTCCTGTACCAAAATCATTACTAAATCGAATTGTACTAGCTCAACATGATACATGATACACTTACAGCACAGGGTGGGAATGGGTTAAAGCGGTAGTCTCATAAAGGTAGTCTCATAAAGGTAACCCTTTTTAAAATAACACCAGCACAGCGATCAGATGATCACAGCAGCGCTGGCTTCTCTCACCAGTTGGGATTGCCATGGGTAGTCACATATTGTACCATTACATGCTGGGTCCATCCGAGCTGGAGCTACTTTCCCAAACATCGGATCCCCTCTACATGTGCATTTAGCGCTAGTGGAGTTTTTTGGACAATGAACATTCTGCTTCATGACATATCCCTCAAACATATGAAAGGAAATTATTTCACTGATGGCCAATGCTTCTCCAGATCAAGTGAAGGGAAACATTCTGGAATCAACAGCTAAAAAAAAACCAAAAAAAAAAAAACCCTCTTTGGCCTGTATTGCTCCTTCTTGCCTTTTTGAGGCCTGAACTTTACCGATCTACAATACTCTACACCCGGCATCAGCTTTAGAAAACATTGTCTTTGTCATAGACCAGTTTTCTGTTTCCGTCAATCTGAATGAGATCTGGGCTGTTTTATTGGCCAAGGTTTTGAGTTCATATGTTCCTCAGGAAAGCTTCAACAGTTCTTGGTCTGTACAACCAAAAAAAAACGATAGCATACACTCACCGCTGGAACTGCGTCTATGGGTTCGAGAGTCTGGGATCACAGGGCTGCATTGCGGGATGTGTCAAAGGGCTCGTGAGCACTGCGGCACATCCCAGAATGCCGGCCCGTGATCCCAGACCCGTAGACGCAGTTCCAGCGGTGAGTGCATGCTGTCGTTCTTTTGTAGTTGAATTACTTGATTCTTTATCTGGATTGGGTGCACCCCGCAGGTGTCAGCAGCACATTGCTGGATCTTGGATTGTGGCAGCCTACACATTTCCTAGTCGTTATAACAGAGTGATAGATATTGATAGGACATTTATTAGGCCTTGGTCTGTGACAAGATGCATTATGATCCTCATCCAACCCTCATAATCTGTATATAGAATGAGAAAAGTCCTCACAATGTCCTCCCGCACACTAACTGCTGATGAGGTGAAGATCGCCATCTCCCTTGGTCCTTTACCTGGCATGCAGCCCCATATCATAAATGATGAGTCATGTGACATCTTCAGGCGTCACCTTTATATGTTCCATCAGAACGGCCCCAGACAGAGGTGCCAGCATCATCTCTTCAGCCAATGAAGATTGGTAAATGATCATTGATATCACTTTCCTTTTACCCTTTAGGATTCTCCTCTTTAGAGGTGAGTTATGGTTTTCGTTTGGCTTGTATTTGTAAATCCCATTTTCATTTCATTCCTCACAGTTCCATCATAGACATCGACTCCTGTTTCCACCTATTTATTCATCATTTGTTTTGTTGAGTATTGCTGTGGATGTTCTATCCTGAAACTGTGATGTCTTCCTTGGTCTACCTGTATTTTCTCCTTTTATACCTTCCCATTTTATTTTATACTTGCCCCATATGTTATACACAGCTGACTGGGAATAACAAACATCTTGCGGCACGATTCATGTTACTTTCCTCCAATTCTCCACCCTCCAGGATTCTTCTTCTTAGAGCAGTAGTCTCCAAACTGGGGCCCTCCAGATGTTGCAAAACTACAACTTCCAGCATGCCCTGACAGCCGTTGTTGGTTTAGAAGTTAGTTCAGGTTTTTGTTTGGCTTTTATAAATGTAAATCCCATTTTTTATTCCTCACGGTAACATCTGTTTTCAGATGATGAATTCATCATTTGTTTTGTTGAGTATTTTCTATTCTTCTGGCATATTCCTGTGAATGTTTTATCCTAAAGCTGTGACATCTTCCTTGGTCTACCAGTATGTTCTCCTTTTATAACAGTCCCATTTTTCTTCATACTTGCTCCATATGTTACAAACAGCTGATGGAAACAACTAACATCTTGTGTATCTTTTATAAAGTAATTTTGTTTCGCATGTTTGAGGGAAGCCAGATTAATGAGCCATTAAACAAATATTAATTAAAGAAAATAGAGGATGGCACAATTCAGTTTAGCCAGTCTGTTTCTTGACCATACAAAGTCAGTATGCACCCATAAATATTAGATTGTTAGTAGATCCCAACTTGTCAAGGTCTGCTGCCAATACTCTGTACATGCATTACATTACTTATCCTGTACGGATAAAAAATCATATTAATTGGACTGTGCTTTCCCAAAATGGTAGATAATCTCAGTGTGACCATTGGAAGGGCTGGTTATCCTGATTTATAAGATTATGTAACCATGAGGCAGACAGTGTTATTTAGACAAGGTCTATTTTATGTTGTTTTTTCATCTATATCTGTGATTAATAAACCTTGAACCTCTCTACCAGGAGATAAGAGTGATCGAATTTCCTCTTAGAGGAGCCAAAAATCCTCCAAGGCCAAGTGGGAGATTGTGGTTTATTGACCATACACTAAACTTTCACAGGACATTGAAATCCGCTATAAGGGCAACATTTTTCTTAAAGTTACATTTTATTGTAATTTAGACGACAGCTCTTCCTTTCCGACCCCGTATACATATGCATGCTCGAGTCAGGAATGCTTCATCTAAAAAAAAATACCTCTTGTTTAAATTAAGTTTTAATGTTAAACAAACATATTTTTTAAGATTTTTTTTTATTTTCCTATCTATATTTTAATACTGAAAACCTGCAGCTCTCATTCTAGCCACTAGGCCACAGATAGGAGATACAGTGAAAGGTGACACCAGTGTGTAGAAAGCAGAGGTACACAAATAGCTGTTGCTCACAGATCAGCCTTCCCCTCCTTGTGAAATGACCTCTGTAAAGGTCACCAAGTACGCCCAGACATCGTTCTCATTCATGAGAATATTCATATGAGACAGCTGCAGTTTAGTGATGCCCCATGGGGCATGTTCTAGAGCATATCTTTAATTCTGTTCAAAACAGCTCAGGCAAGATGACTGCGACCCCCCAGTAATAATGTACAAAAAAAACTAACTAAAAATAAAGAATTACAGAAAACAGAAACAGATTTAAAAAAGAACATGTTTCAATATCTTCCTCAAATTAGTAAAAGAAAAAAATGTAGGTAATACATTCCCTTTAAAGGGGTAGTCCAGGGGAGAAGAAAGGTCCTAAGTGTGCTGCTTCCTGGCGCTTCACATTTGCTCCCTGGTTGTATCGGAAGTATACTGCTCTGAGATGGGACAGGCTAGTCATGACCAATAGCCAAATGATGTTGCCAAAATGGTATGCTTCTGAAAAGACCAGGGAGCAGAAGTGAAGAGCTGGGATGCAGAACAGGAAGGACTTTTTCTGCTCCTCGGACAACCTCTTTAAGCTAATGTGTTTGGCAAACCGTAGATAACTGTTAGCCAAAATGTGCTTGGCTAACAGCATCTACCCCATACAATGGGGATAGGATAGTTCCCAATGAGGAGGGGGAGTTTAAAAATGGGTAAAAGGCAGTAAACTGCTGGCGGAGCAGTGGATCAGATATGTCAAAATCTAATTTTTTCCCCAAAAGGAAACGCCTATAGGTGATTGACCTGTCTAGCCTAAATTGGCCACTTCTACCGACAATTGTCTAATCTACACATTTCTAGAACTCTCCTGGAAAACTGGTGAAATTAGTTATGTCGGGCCTAAGGAGGCGGAGCATGAAAGAAGGAAACCCTGTGTCATTCTCCGCCCTCCACTAGGCCTAACACGGTACTATATTTTTGCTCGAAAAAGACCAGATAACTTTTTGTCTTCTCAAGGCATTGACCATCCTACTTTTATATCTCTATTAGCTACAATAGTCAACAATTACAATCTGTTGCACCTAATAGAGGATGAGAAAAAACTTAATTAAGCAGTCGCGAGGCACAAGTAATATAAAATAATTATAAAATATGGTGCAGCCTATGTCAGCATCTACCCAGAGCCTAAGGTGGTGGAGCGTAAATCTATGCTGACTAGTGAGAATCTGGCTTGTATAGACTGTATGTTATAATGTCTGTGTATGTATACAAGGTCTACAAATTGATTTAACCATGACAATATACAAGGTATACAAATCTGGCACATGGTACGTCGACACAAAACTGTTTGTTTTTTTTGTTGGTTTTTTTTTCACATTGGCTTTAGAAACAAATTTATGATCCTAACAAACTCACATTTATCAACACAGTAAAAACCGATAACATACAATTCGACAATCCTGCTTTGTAATGCTATTTATTTATGTTGGCATTATTCTTAAAAAAATTAGTTTTCTTAAGGTTCTTAACCAAGCAAATTGTTGCATTTGGAATTAATGGAACATATCTGGAAGGGGTAGAGCTTTAAAGGGATTTACTTTCTTGGTGTGGGGGGGGGGGGGGATAGGGGGGTCTCTTCAGCAAAATGCTGTCATCACAAACAAAAAAGTACACAAACTTGTGACACAAACATGACTCTTAGTGATGTGAAACTTTGCTAAAATAACAAAAAATCGAGTGTGTCCAGAAGGCATACAACAACAAACAGGAACACGTAAAAAAAAAACTTAAATAAGTAAAAATAAACACCAAAAAGTCTCGGTTTAAGATTGGCACCAATAAACGCAAAGTTTTGTTTTTCGTTTTTTTTTTTTTTTTGAAGAATAAAAAATGCTGCATTTAGCATTGACCAAAAAGTTATAGAGCGGCTCCATTTTGGATGGAGGCCAGAAATCTAAATTTTTCTTAGATTATAAATTTCTATTTTTTTTCATGACTGTTGACGAAAAACATGGGGCTGGAATGTACTTGCATGTACAATGCGCAGCTTCTGGATGGGCAATTGGCAACCAATGAAATGGTAGAGGAAATTGAGGAACAAAGAGATAGAGAAAGCCAGAAACATAGACGAAGAGTCAGAGGAGAAGATGAAGAGGTTGAGCCATACAGTAGAGAGAGCAAGCGAAGAGAAAGAGCACGAGGGAGCAAAGCGCTTCCTCCGAGAGTGCAAGCGAGAGATAGAAAGAGAAAGCATAAGAGAGAGAGAGAGAGCAAGAGAGAGCTGAATTCTTCTTCCTTACCGTGTCTTTGCAGGACCTACGTCTCTTGAAGCTGGAGGCCAGGGTTGAGGTGATGGACCTAAAAGAGGCTTTCTTTTTAGGGTCAGGTTCTGCTCTACCACTTTTTCTATCCTAAAATGAATATGTATAAGCAATTAGATAGCTAATGTGCCTCTCCTTCAACTATCTCTATACTGAATATAGTCCAAGGTGACAAGATGTGGTCCTATCTCGGAAGACTCTGTAAGGCAGCTAAGGATATGAGATTACCTGGCTATGGTGGACTCATGGCCGGGAGGGACTAGTCATTAAAATGGTCACCACCAGTTATGTATAAGAAGGTTCTATAGCTGGGCATGATCCACCAATGTCTTCTACATAGAGTCATGTATCTACATCTACTTTGCTACCGACTAACTATAGGTTTAGTTATATTCGGAAAACTCTCTGTGTTTCCCTCATTAGGTAAGTTAAAGTTCCACCAGTCCATAAGCTGTAAGCCAATGTTTCTTTACAATTACGGTGACCATATTGAATATTGCTACTCTCAGCTTCGGCACTGGACTAGTGGTGAGTTCTACTTTGTTCTACCTGCAGCTACCTGGGGTATGAGGACTGTGTTGGGTGACTAGAGAAGGTGAGGGTCTTTAAGCTGGAGGCAATGTCACAAGAAAGATAGAAGACGGCATTAGAAAGCAGCCATTGTATGAGATTTCTGTAAAAAATGTAGTCAAAAATTTTAATGGTGCATTGGCGCAAAGCGGTTTTGTTTTTTGTTCTTTTTTTGTTTTTTGTCCAAAAGCAAAAAAATTAATAAAAAAAGAATGAAAATAATCATTTCAAAAAATAAAAAAAAGGCAAATAAAATAGAGAAGCATTAGCTATTTTTCACATTGCATAAGAAAATGTTGTGAAATCATAAAAAGGTGGGAAAGAAAAGAAAAAGATGAGGCTTGTTCTGTTATACCAACGTTGATTGAGTATAACAAAAATTTATTCCATAGGTGCCTGGGCACCAACCATGGGATAAATTTTGGGATTTGTTGTTCTCCTTTTCGGCATGCACAAATGGGGTTTAAGCGGAATGGATGGCATGGAATGACTATATTTTGCTCCATGTATTATCCCAAATCCAAATTTTTGCTTAAACAAATAGATTTTTTCCACTTGCCTTCCTTCTAGTAACGTGACAGACTTTTGTTTTCAGTAGTTCCCACCTGTGGAAAGGTCTCAGATTATAAGATTGTTTTTTTCTTTTGTTTTTCACAGTCCCCACAGAGTGACATGCACACGTAACATGTACAAAAAAAAAAATTTCCCCTACGTTGACACAGGGTGCAGGGGATTTCTAGAAGGTTGGCAAGTGAAAATTGTGGTGCTCGTGACAGTCTAGTGCCCCTGGCTGGCAGACTTCTCCCCAGATGAACACGTAGGGAAAGTGTTTCCGAGAGACCAGACTCCATTAGCTCTTACCATCTCTGTCTTTATCAGGCTCAATATTTTGAGTTGCAACAAATTTGAAAAAATCTGAGTGAAGTGCATTATTTAGAGACAAAAATAGGGTGTACATTTCTTTTTTTTTTTTTTTTTTTATGATTTTTCTTTTGCACAAAATTCTATCCTCCCAAGGTGGTGTTGGAAAATACAGCATGTTTTCCTTGTATAATTTACAAGAACTCACATGTGCCTTGACTTATTTCCAAGAGATTCTAAAGAATCTAGGTCAAGTATTCATTTTCTCTTTAAAAAAAAAAAAAAAAGCAAAAAATAAAAATTTTTGGCATGTCGAAATCAACATATTGAAAGTTTTTATTGGTCGGGGTCAAAGTGTTCAAACAAGCAGGGAGAGGAGCACTCATGCTCTGTGCCTATGAGATCAGGATAGCCACTTAGGCCATGTTCACATGTCGGAATTTCCGTGCAGAATTCAGCTTGGAATGTCTGCATGAAAATTCCACTGTAGCAGAGTACCGTTGAATTCAACAGGATTCTGCTGCTCTGTGCACATGCCGAAATTTCCGTGCCTGTTGTTTCCGGCACAGAAATTCTATTTTCCGTGTCCGCACAAAAACGAACAAGTTCATTCTTTGTGCGGAGTCCACACAAAATGTATACCCGTCTATGGGACGGCGCTTCCCTGTGTGGTCCCGCAGTTTGCAGAATGTCTGTACAGAGAATCACCGTGCAGACATTCCGTCATGTGAACATAGCCTTAAGACTTACATTAGGCGTCCATCCGGTCACATGACAAAGAGCCTGGAGAGCACATACTAAGCGCACACTTCTCCCGACTCGTTCTCATGATTGGTCGGGGGTCTGAGAGATCGAACAAGCAGGGAGAGGAGTGCTTAAGCTCTGTGTCTATGAGGCCAGGATAGCCCCATAGACTTACATTATGAGTCCATCCTGGTCACGTGACACAGTCGAGAGAGAGATTCCCTAAGCACACACTTCTCATAGCTCGTTTCTGTGATCGGTCGGGGTCTGAACACTCAGACACCGATCAATCAAAACTTGTCTCTACGACACATCAAAAGTCTATTTTCATGACAGCGGCTATTTAACACTTAATCCAGATAGGAAATATATTACTAACTTTTACTAGACTAATATCTTAAAAAATCTATTTATGTTGTTTTTAAATCTTTGATTCTACTCTGTTCACAAAATAGTAAATAAAAGAAAAATAATAAATCAAAGAAACAATTATAAAATTTCCTGGATTCCTTTGTTTGTGCACCTCCAATCTAGAGGTCACTCATTCAGCAACTAAAATTTGGAAATTAAAACTTTGTGACTCCGCCCCCCGCATAAAGGAGTCGTCCCATGAATCGTTATTAATTTACTGTTTTTAGGTTTTTAATTGGGATCGCTTAAAAAAAATGATCTTGTGTCTAGATGCATATACCGGTAGCTGTTATTTACTTGTTCTGGCCCCCTCCACCGACTGCATCCAGCCCAGCACTGGGGGGGGTCACATGTGCTCAGTGGCCCCTATCCCATTGCTCAGATCCTGTACACGGGCAGTGAAGAAATTCCTGCTATTTACAGGCAGCCAATAAGAACTGGGCCACTAGAAACAGCTTCTCACCAGCACTGGACATGTTAGGTGGTCATTCTGAGAGGAAAATGGCAGAAATCCAGGGGGCGCTATAGCAAGAATATAACAGCAGTATCTTGACACAAAAGCATTGCTTTTAAATTATTCCAGTGGAAAAACTTTTTTGTTTTTGCTTTGCCTGATTATAACAACCCCTTAATAGGCTATGGACACCTTTTGTACTCATTTTTTTACTTGTTGATTTGATTCCTGAATACAAAATAAAGCAACTTTCTAAATAGTTTAAATTTTAAATTTCCTACCATTCAGAGAAAGATAAAACAAGGCATCAGAGTCTGACTGATCGCTGACAGACTTTCTGCTCTCTCAGTGTTGGAGATAACAGACAGACTCTCTGCTCTCTGTCTTAAGAGATAACAGACAGGCTTTCTGCTCTCTTCGTGTTAGAAGATTACAGCAGGGGAGCGTTACGCAGGTTACTTGAGAGGGGGCGAAACAAAACCAAGAAGGAAAACTGGAAAGACGGGGAGAGCAGATAAAAGACAGTCTCTTAGAGAGAGATAATCATATAGTTTGTATACAGGTACAAAGAGAAAATACAGCACGTTAAAAAACCTGTACAAGCAGAAGTACAAACATTTTTTAATGAAGACCTATTCAAAAAGTTTTTTCAAAATCATAATACAAAACAAGAATAAAAAATAATGATTTTCAAAGGTGTCCATAGCCTTTTTTTTTTGTTTTTTATTCTTCTTGCCAGTTGTTGCTATGTTTTTACAATTACCCTGTTATTATATCCATCGCCCCCCTTACAATCATTGTCTAGGTCTCCCAGGTCTGCAGGACCTCACAGAAAGAGCACATGCACCACAATAGTTTTTTTTTTAATGAATTAATCTTGATTATGTAGATTGCAACTGCACTTTAGTTTTATTTTTATACTTTTTTTAAAATTTTTTAAAGTTTTTTTTCTTCTTTTTTTTAAATAACAAACCTGTATTTTAATTCACTTTATAAATAACCAGCATCAGTCTTCCAATTGTATCAGTAGATTAACAGCAACATAGCATCTAATGATCATAGATTATGCTACAGGACAGACATGGGTTCATTATCCATTTTGTCACCAACATATGGGGGAGGTTTACGGGTTGACTCTGTGGCAATGATCTGTCGGTGTTCGAAGAGCCTCAATATCTTGGTGACTGAGACACATGGTTGTGTGATAGCCATGGGGCTGTGTTTCAGTGCGGTATATGAAGGTTGTATGGAAATATATGAGGTCTTATGGAACAGTAAAGAACCCATGTGGATGCTGTAGACCATCGGGAAAGTGCAGTCCAATTTAACATCAATGAAATGGATTCACTTGGTCACATCTCTTTGTTGCCCCAGCTGAAAGGGAAGGGTTTAGTCTGACATCACATCCAACAGAATAGGAATTCCTCTATTCAAACAGATATAGAAATAGTATTACCTGCCTAAAAAAAAAGACAAAAAACTAAAACTGCAGTATTCGAAAATTAAAGAAGTAGAGTTAAGAAAAAGTCCTAAAAGTTGGATATTCAGGGGCCTTTAACCATTGTCACTCCCCAATGCACCTACGCAATTGTGTCGCTATGTAATATGGCGCTTAAGTGGCTTTTATACACCCTCTATATTCATTATGTAAAAAATTTATGGGTACCCAGGTGCCCCAATAATTTGAGGGGGGGGGGGAAGGGTTGTAATAATTTAAATATATTTCCTAAATCTGTTTATCCTTTGAGTTTTCAGCTGTCAGACTGGTTGCTATGGAACCACCGTCTAGCAACGAAACAATGTAGGACAGTGGTCTCCAAAGTGTGGTCCTCCGGCTGTTGCAAAACTACAACTCCCGGCATGCTCGGACAGCCAACGGCTGTCCAGGCATGCCGGGAGTTGTAGTTTTGAAGCATCTAGAGGTCCACAGTATGAAGACCACTGCTGAAGGTGGTTGACATCCCTAGCAACCAGTCTGACTTACATTTAGCCAAGAGAAGGAGCAGGGAGGTGTTAGAGTTCCCAAATAATATGTTTCTCCCTTACAGATTTTTCTTGGAATTTAGGTGGAGAAATCCACTCTAAATTAGGGAAGAATTATGCCCAGCACCCACTTTGATTTGTGTCAAATAATAAATAAAGTTTTTCAAGTGTGATCTGAGACTGAATGGTTGCTAAGGACATGCTGCCTAACAACCACATTTAATATCCATAGTAACCAGTCTGTCTCACAAAACCTCAGCCCCCCCAGGTTTTTCTTACCGCAGCTTTAGGATTTTGTTTTCACATTGATCAACAGATATCTTTTCAGACAGAAAAATAAGGAATGGGAAATGAGGACCAGTTCAGTGTGAGGAAAGTCGATTGTCAGCCATCTTCTGACACTGACCCGATCATAACACACACACAGACTATGAAGAAGACCAACACTTTAAAGAAACATGGTCACACCTGAGAATCCACAGTGAAATGTAGACTGGACAAGACGTAGACTGGACCATGGTGAAGGATCTGCTCTCCGACACAGAAACAGGAAACGCACCTGTTGGTTAAGTTCTCTAAAACGTTTTGTCATACCTGCAGGTTTTTTCGCCAAACGTTTACGGCGGCAAAGGCAAGCTGCATCTGCTTCCTCCGGGCATCCTTGTGTCGCTTGTAGGCTATTTCAATAAATATCAGGAAGATTCCAGCAACAATACCACCAGCGACAAGCATGAAGACACCTGGGGGACAAAAATCACAGGTAAGAGAAACCATTCGTAAAAATAATAATAATGATCATGATAATAATAATAATACAAATTTAAAATAAAAAAGAATTCTGGAAAAAAAATGTTTTTATTTCTTGTTTTATGTCTTTTCTGACTAAATTTCATTATTATTATTATTAATAATAATAATAATTTTCTATAATGTTTCAATTTTTTGTAAAATACATTTACTACAACTTTTATTTTTCTTTTCTTTTTGCTTTTGTTTTTCTTTTTTTCTTTTCTTTTATATGGCTTTGTCATTACTAAGTTTGTTCTCCAGTCTTATCTCTCAGTGACCATGCCATTACATTTTTGTTAGTATATTTTTTTATGTTCTTTTCTTCCTTACAAGTAAAAAAAAAAAACAATTTCTATCATTTTTTTTCTTTTTGTTACTTTTAGGATATACATATGGATTTGTCATTGCTAAGCTTGTTCTCCTTTTATTTATCCATTCCCAGTTGTTAGTTTGGTCAGCAAAATTTCCACTTTCCTGCTTAAAAAAGGTTTTCCTTATTAAAAGTAATGATTAAACAATACTATACTGTTAAGCCAGAAAAAAAAAAAAAAAAACAATCACAATAGAAAAAAAACTAAATTTTTTTTTTTGCTTTTCCTATTTTTTTATTTTGTTACCTTAGGCTATATATTCACTACAATTTTTCATTCATTTTTCTCAGTTTTTTTTATTTTATTTTAGTTTGTTCTCCGGTTTTATCTCTCTGTGACCATGCTGATTTACATTATGGCCCTGATTTACTAAGAGTGGAGTGTTTATTCTGGAGTGATTTCAATATCACTCTGTCGCACTCTTCTTTTTCAAGCTTATTTACCATTCTGTCGCACATTTCGTTTTTTTTTTCTGCCACACGTTTTTTTGTGTCGCACTAGTCAATTGTGTCACACAAACTCCGAGCTAAAGAAATTAGTTGTGTGAGTCTAAATGGTTTAGACTTGTTTGTTTAAAAATGTTTTCATGAATCAAAAGTATTCATGTGTTATAATTTTTCAAACATTACAACAATTATCCTTGTTTATCAGCCTGGGGGTTAAATTGATTTAAACTTAATATTGCAAATGTGTTAAAAATAAAAAAAAAATAAACATTAACTATCACAAAAGCATTCAATATTTTATTCATAAAAGTGTTTAACTGTACAAAATGTTTTCAGGTTATAAAACAAATTACTTTCACACAAAACACGATGGCAAATAGTCCCTTGTTAGAAATCACTCAATTTTTTTAAATTTCACTCTGCCTCTTGGCTGTCGGTTATTGTGTAAGGCAAACTCACATTTTTTCTAGAGTGATTTTGGAAGAACTCCGAGTATTTTCTGTTTGTTGTCGAGAACACTCTGAGTGGTTTCTAAAGTGTCTGTTGTACGGCGTAAAATTTGGTCACAGAAATAGTCGAACAGACGTTGCGACTAAAATTTAGGCGCAGTAACCGAGAAAAATAGTCGGTTGGACTTTAGTAAATCAGGGCCTATATGTACATTTTTTTTTGTTGTTTGCCATGTTTTTATTTTTCTATTCCCCTTTGTGATTTCTGTCAGCAAAATTTTCTGCTTGAAAAAGTATTTAAATAATACTGTACTATTTAGAAGCAGAAAAAAACTAAATTATAATTAAAAAGGAGATTTTTTTTGTACTGTAAAATCTCTTTCTCATAGCCTTCATTGGGGACACAGGGACCATGGTATATGCTCTTGCCTCTAGGAGGCACTGACACTAGGAAAAAAAGGTCCTGGCAGGATATACCCGCCCACTGGAAGTGGGGTAATCAGTTTTTTCCCAAAGAAGTAGGAGAAGCCAACCAAGAGACAAGTCCGAAGGACCCCAGAGAGGAATCCCGGAGAAACACCCAAGAACCGGAAAAGGCTATCCAGACAAGAATGAAGACATGGGTGATGTGTCCCCCCAATGAAGGCTACCAGAAAGAGATTTTACGGTGAGTACAAAAAAATCTCCTTTTCTCGGTCGCTATTCATTGGGGGACACATAGACCATGGGAAGTACCCAAGCAGTCCCTGGGGTGGGAAGAACAACACCAGAGGAAAGGAGTCAGTCCGGAGACTGAACCCCAGCCAGGCGTAAGACTCTTGGACGAGACCCTGAGCTAAAAAGGCAACCAAGGCCTGGGACTGAGCATCCGGCAGTTCCCATTGTCCATGGAGATGGACTAGGATGTCAAGGAAGGGACCGTCCTTAGAAAAGACTCTAAACAAACAGGCAACAGAGAGAGACAAGAAGGGGCGATGCAGAGACCCGATGGGCTGAACCAACCTGGAAGGAGGAAGGAAACCAACTCCAAGAAGCACAGAACCAGATAGAGGGAGAGCCTAGTTGGGAACCAAAAAAGGAAAAGGGAACGATAAGAGAACCCCATACAGAGGACCAACAGAAACCATAGAACCTGGCGAGAAAACGCCAGGGAGAGCCGAATGCGAGTCAGTCAATATGAAGACCAGAAACTTCTGGAAAAGAGAGACGGGAACCATCTCCGGAGAGGCATGGTGCAGAAGATCCGAACCAAAAAGCTGTAGATGCCAAAAACCACTGTCCCATGGGCACAGCGTGAGCTCAGGGAGAAGAGCAGACTTGGAGAGGACGCCACACAGGCTGAACAGTGTGAAGAACCACAACCATGCTGCAGCCGAAAAATGGCCCGACTGGAACAAACCGATAGAGAGGCTTGCCATCCAACCCCAGAGTAAATGGACCCCAAAGGAGGAAACGGAAAATAAGGAGTAATCCGGAAACCCAGAACGGCGACATGGAACTGGAGACTCTCGAGTCAACGGGAGGTGCCCCACCTGTAGGGGGAGCAAACCCAACAACCGCGAAACCCTCCGGGAGACATACTGGTATGTCAAAACAAGAAAAAGAGTGGTACAGGTAGTGGGGTACCGGAACTCCAGCCACAGAGACATCAGGCATGTGAGAAATGGCGGTGGAGGAACCATGCAGACCACTGTCTGGCTTACTGGTATGGGTCCATAGTATGCAAGAGGTAACTCCGTTTGACACATCGCACTGGCCGAGGGGCACCGGAATGTCAACCATGGATGTGGCAGATATGAGATCGGTGACCTGTGGAGGAGGGAATCATAAGCCAAGAACCCTCCCCTGATGGATGACAGTCGGAGGAAGAACCCCGAAAAGGCCCTGGGCGGCCTGCCACCGCGGTTCGCATATGCTCCCTCACAGAGTTAGGTATGGCAGAGGCATAGGGCAAAAAAACATTGTGCCGATAGAGCTATCTGGAAAAAAGGCAGACCTCATATACCGTCCCAGAAAAGGACCCAGCAGATATTAATCTGATAAAAACAGATATTACGGGCAAAAAACTGTAATAGCTATGAGCTATGAACCTGGCGCGTAACGCAGGGTGCCCTGGGAATTCCCTGCATTAACCAACCCCCGAGCCCAAGCCTGGACCCGCTATGGAGGAAGGAGAGGGGCGGAGCTAAACTGAGTCTAAGAGAGGTGCAAAATTGGGCCAATCCTTGCCCGTCAGGACAAGAGAGGGAGGAACTGCGTGTGTCCTGTGAGACATCCTGAGAAAAGGGCCCACCCTCCAGGAAAGCGATGCTCGTCACTGCTGGAGCGGAAGGGGGTGAGGGGGTGGGGGGATTTGCAGGCTGAGACAAGCACCACATAAGCAGTAAATCGCGTGCCCCGGCAAGTCACCGCATAGCTGCACTAAGCCAGCAGCTGTGTACTACCAGCGGTTACTGTGAGCGCAGGTAGCCGCGAACTAAACAGGAGGTTGCCACTCCGAGGCTTTGGGGGGGGGGGGCGGGGGGTTGACAGCGGTGCCAGGCTAGACAGGCTTCCGCTGAGCTGGAGGAGAAATGGCCCTGAACCAGGGAGTCAGAGTCCTAAGCCTGGAGGGCTCGCTGCGGGAGGATGGGTGGAGCTAAGCTCCGTTCATGAGAGGCAAAGAAAGGCCCTGGGCTTTTCCTGTCCAGCGCTTCCAAGACAGGGCCAACAGAGGGGGGAGAGAGTCCGCCCTCAGTTAGTCTCTAAATTCCCGTGCCGCACACGGGGAGAAGGGGGGCGGAACTACCTCCCGCTATTATGGGTCCTTCTGGCCAGCAAGCGCCGGAGGAGATCCGACCATCTGAAGTAAAGAAAATCAGCGGCTGAGAAATTACAGGGAGCCGCTGCAAAAGCCGATGGCTGCCCCGAGACAGAAATGTCTGCCGTAACTGTGGGTCCACTGGCGGGCGGGTGGGTAGAGGGGATGATATACTCACCCTCGGTCTTCATATACTCACCCAGACGGCTTCAACCAGCTTATGGCCACACTGCATCATACCAGGCTAAGATAGCGGGGCAAGCAGGGGCAGTGGGGGACCCGTACCCAGGGTACAACCTCCAGGTGCTGGTGGTTGGCAAGAAGGGGTTAACAGTACATAATCTATGTCTGTGCCCCTTTGTCGCATATGGGGGAACAGGTAGCACCATGCTCCTGAACCCACACCTGAAAATGAAAAACAAAAGGTAGGAAAAAAGCTAACTGTACAGCCTTTAGTAGAAAATAATAAAGAAGACCAGGTCTGGAGAGCACCAGACCTGTGTCTTGCCTCCTACTGACACTAGCTAAAACTGATTACCTCACTTCCAGTGGGCGGGTATATTTTGCCAGGGAGGAGCCGACTTTTTTTCTTCCTAGTGTCAGCGCCTCCTAGAGGCAAGAGCATATACCATGGTCTCTGTGTCCCCCAATGAAGAGCGACCGAGAAAATAGCATTACAAATGTATTTAATGGGGTAGACCAGCTAAAATGTTTTGTTTCTTTAATTTGTGCTCAGTCACACATTTTTTAAAACAAAATGGCAGCTGGAAAATCTGATTAAACATAGATATTGCTGGGACCTTTTCTGCTAATTAGGACTTTACTCTTTTGTTCTTTAGTTCTTACTACTTGTGTGCAATTGACCTTAGGTGTGAGTGTTACCAAATTCTCCCTTGACCGAAGAGGAAGACCCTCCAGCTTTACTAGAGCTCCCAGCAAGATTAGGGTGGATCCACTGCCCCATGGTGAGGTGAGAACTACAAGGACCCCCCTTTAAACAGGTTGGTACAAGTGGTGTTAGATATGTATTTGGGCAGTGTTATCCCAATGCTGGGAGCACAACAGGGGGGATGTGGGACATGTGCCCAAGGTGCTATGTACCTTGCATACATGCCAGCAGTCCCAAATTTGGTGGGACAAGTCACATGACAACAGAGATAGTACTTGTGCAACCCTGCCCCCTTCCCCTAAATGCTTATATCTTAGGAGATAAATCTTTTGACGATTTAAACATTGGTACGTTTGGCCTCGGTGGCACCAACCAGCCACTCTGCCATGGCATTAATGAGAGGCTAGGACAGCAAACCGAAATTTTCCTTAAATTAAGAAGAACCTTGCTACTAATGTGGAGCTCATTCCAAGTGTTATAACTTACCTGCCATGTTCTCAAATGTTAGTGTAGCTGGGGCATTGCTGCGAGAGTCACATTCCTGATATCTGACCCAAGTCTTATCAAGATCTTCCATAAATCCATTCTCATGTGATCTAGAGAACAAATGAATAAACAGTAAGAAGACGCCATCTTTTATTACTGCTGGACAATAATGTCACAGACTATAGAGAGCTCCATATTACAGTGCCTGAACCTACATGTCCAGAGAGCTGTCAAATAATTCTATTATACATGTAGTTAACTTCATCAGATATTTAAAAATGTTAAAATTCTTAAAGTACGAGGCAGTATTATAGTAGATACTCGAGGCAACGTCCGTTTCGTTCCAGCAAGGAACTTCTTCCGGCCTCCTCAGCCGAAGCGGCTTCTGTTGCAGCGTTTTTTCAGTTTCCCGATCCCACCAGAGGCCGGCTTCTTTTTACAAAGTTTATGAAATAAAGGTTATGTTTTAACAGGTGAGTGCCGATGTGAATCTCTTGCATGTTGGATTTCATTATGGACTTTTTTATTCCTACAGTGTGCACCCCCGTTTCCCGGTACTACTACTCCCATCAGTGATTGTGCTTGGTTTAGAATTTTTATTTTTGCTTTGGTATGTGATATTCAGTAGTGCTGCCCGGTCTTTCCTCTACTGCCTTGATTATTGTAGTTATATTCATGTACATGGTAGCAGTATTATAGAGGTTATAGTCTTGTATATAGGAACAGCGTAGTATTAATATTCTCATCTATAGGGGGCAGTATTGCAGTAATTATATTCTTGGATGAAGAGAGGGAAGTTGATGCCCCACCCCGAAGCATGACTGGAGTGATAAATGATTGTTATGGTATTTAGCAAAACTTATTTTTTTTGCTTTTGACTTAAAGCCTCCTTTTTATTTGTATTGATATAACGTGATTTATGTATGTTTTATGTTCTTTAGGAAATTACGGTAGCTTGTCTGATAAAAAAAATAAATAATATATATATATATATATATATATATATATATTTATATATATATATCTATTCCTATGAAATCCAAATAGGTTCCCCCCATTAAAATCAATGAGACTTTTTGTCACGTAGGATGAAGTGGCTAAATGTGGGATCAAGGGGGGAATAAAGTGACACAGGGGGTGATAAAACGGGAGGGGATGAAGTAACACGGGGGATCAAAGGGGGGAAAGAAAAAACATTGAGGAGTCAGAGGGGAGATAGAGTGACACGGGGGATCAAAGGGGGGGATAAGGTGGCACAGCTGGGGATCAAAAATGAAAATGAAATGACACAGAGGGTGATAAAAAAAGGGAATTCTAGGGGTACTCCGGTGGAAAACTTTTTTTTTTTTTTTTTTTTTAATCAACTGGTGCCAGAAAGTTAAACAGATTTGTAAATTACTTCTATTAAAAAATCTTAATCCCTCCAGTACTTATTAGCTGCTGAATACTACTAAGAAAATTCTTTTTTTTTTTTTTGGAACACAGAGCTTTCTGCTGACATCATGACCACAGTGCTCTCTGCTGACATCTCTGTCCATTTTAGGAACTGTCCAGAGCAGCATATGTTTGCTATGGGGATTTTCTCCTACTCTGGACAGTTCTTAAAATGGACAGAGATGTCAGCAGAGAGCACTGTGCTCGTGATGTCAGCAGAGAGCACTGTGTCCCAAAAAGAAAAGAACTTCCTCTTTAGTATTCAGCAGCTAATAAGTACTGGAATAATTAAGATTTTTTTAATAGAAGTAATTTACAAATCTGTTTAACTTTCTGGCACCAGTAGATTATAAAAAAATAATAATAATTTCCACCGGTGTACCCCTTTAAATGGCACAAGAGATGAAATAGCACAGAGGTTGATAAAGGGGGGAATGAAATGGCACAGGGAGTAGCAGCTACACATGCAATTGGCGGTACAGTGAGGTGTGTGTTACAAAATTATACACGTCTAAAAAGGGTGTCACCTATATGAACACTTTGGAAAACTCTGCCCTGTGGTATACAGCAGTGTTTCCCAACCAGGGGGCCTCCAGGTGTTGCAAAACTACAACTCGCAGCATGCCCGGAAAGCCTTTGGCTGTCCGGGAATGCTGGTAGTTGTAGCTTTACAACATCTGGAGGCCCCCTGGTTGGGAAATACTGGTATACAGGCTGCCCCATGTCATGTATCATGTATGAAAAACATGAGATTTCCCCAGTTTAACAAATAGATCAGTCTGGAACCTACTTGAGAATGTTGAGGGACACGTTCTGCTTCCACGGACTGTCCTTTCTCATACCGATTCCAAAACCAGAACGGAAGAACAGTTCTCCGGTGGTGACAAGATCGCACTTCTGAGAAGCCTCAAATTCCAGGACAGCAGAATCCCAGATAAAAGCGTGGAGTTTACTGAGAGAAACAAGAAGGAGACATAAGGACAAAAATCCTGGGGACCTCAATGTTCAACATGATCAGGGGGTCCCTATAAATGTCTGCCATAGATGTATCAGCTATCCCTGATCACCTAGTGTGCATGTAAGGAATGGACTTAAAGCAAATGCAGTAAACTTAAAGGTCCGGTTGAAAAACTGTATTAAACCGTATACGTTTTTTTTTACATGGGAGTCAATGGGAACCGTACAGAACGGTATGTGGGTACGGTTCCATCCGGTTTTCATCATACGGTTTTTGACTTTGCACAGGTTTTTTTCTTGGAATTTCAATCAAACAAGTAAAACTTTATTCAAAATGGAGTGAAAAGTTAAAAACGTATACGTTTTTTTCTTACAAAACGGATGCAACCGAACATCATTTTTCAAACCGTATACGGTTTTTAACTGTATACGGGTTAAAATTTGTACACACGTTTTGATACAGTTTTGTCAGGTCTTTAGCAATCCGTTTTTCCTCAAAAACCTGATACGGGAACTGTATTGCAAAAACGTGGTGTGAATGCACCCACAGACGTTTTTTTTTGTTTTTTTGTTACTTAAAAAAAAATGCAACATAAAATAACTTCCTGCTAATTTTTTTTTCCCTCCATGAAGCATTTTTTGTGGCCTTTTTTAATATGTATTTAAATAGTATGTATTAGGCTGGCCAGTCATGCTGGGAGTTGTACGTTTGCAACAGCTGGACGCACAATGGTTAGGAAACATCCCATAAAAAATATACCTGGATTTAGATTGTAAATTTTAACATGAATATCCAATAATATAAGCATATGATTAGCTGGCGTGTTACATGCTAGCTACATAACAATAAATGTCAATTAAAGAGAACATTGCCCCCTGAAGGCTACACACAGACATTACCACCATATTCCTATCATGTATTTCATTATGAGCCCTTTAGTAACCTCTCTGAGTAATGTGATCCGTTTACATTCCCTGCTGTTACAGTTTATCCCATAAGTAAGTCCACCCCTTACATTTCTGTAAATATTTTCTTCTATCTTTTTATGTGACACCGAAGGAATGACCCTCTGTACAATGTAAAGTAGTGAGTGCACGGCCTGTTTAAGTGTTTAATGTTGTGTCCCCTCAAAATAACTCAACCCAGCCATTAAAGGGGTACTCCGTTGCTCAGCATTTGGAACAAACTGTTCCGAAACGCTGGAGCCGGTGCAGGGAGCTCGTGATGTCATAGTCCCGCCTCCTCATGATGTCATGCCCCACCCCCTCAATGCAAGTCTGTGGGAGGGGGCGTGACAGCCTCATCGTCCGCCAGAAACCCCCCCCCCCAGCAGTAGCACCCCCATCACATCATCCACCAGCAACACCTCCCTCTATTCCCCTTACCCCCCTGTGATAATAGCATCAGCTGACAGATTAGGGGGGCACTACTGCTGGGGGGGGGCGGTGTTTGGTGGTGTTGGTGGACAGACAGCAGTAGCATCCTAATCATTCATCAGCCCCCCCCCCCCCAGTGGCCCTTTTTCTCGCTGGCAGTACTGTAGCTTACCAGGGTCAGTCAGGTGCACCCCCACTCTGTTCCTGGCTGTCTGTCTGGATGGCTAGGTAGTTTGCAGGCCTGTGAACTTGCTGAGACGTTTCTGAAGAAACGATGCACCAGATCAGTGCAAATGGCGGGTCACGTCAGCGCCACCCAACGCCACTGACGTCACGCTAACCCCTGCTTTGCCGTTGAGAGGTGGAAATTTGCGACCTGTGCAGACTTGCGTCCACTTCTCCCCTCAGCTCTCCGAAGGTTTCCGAAGCTATAGCTGGGGGGAGCGAAGGCAGAGCAGAGGACGCAGGTCTGCGTGGGAGAAAGAAGGCAGAGCAGGGGAGAGAGGACGTACACGACTCCTCATCTCCCCTCCTCCTGCTCTGTCTTCGGAGGATGCAGGTCTGCACTGGAGAAAGAAGACAGAGCAGGGGGAGGATGACAGTGCAAGGGCTGCTGATTTATAGATTGCAGGGGCTGGGGAATAAATCTCGGACTGGGGATGATTTCTTTGTGTGAGGGGGGGGGGGGGGTTTCGGGACTCCTGAATGACACATGCTGGGAGTTGTAGTCCCTGTTATTCGTGTGTATGCTATGAACATCCTCTCTCCCCTGCTTTGGCTTCTTTCTCCCATGCAGACCTGCGTCCTCTGGGAGGGGAGATGAGCGGGATGTGTACCTGTTCTCTCCCCCTGCTCTGCCTTCGCTCCCCCCAGCTCTAGCTTCGGAAACCTTCGGAGATCTGAGGGGAGGAGCGGATGCAAGTCGCAAGTCTGCGCGGGTCGTAAATTTCCACCTCACACCGGATCGATCAGAACAGAAAGATGAGAACGGGGGAGGCAGCGGGCCGCAAAATTTCGCACAGTATGGGGTGGGGGCAGCGGGCAGCTAAATTTCGGTCTGCAGGCCGTAATTGGCCCGTGGGCCGGGAGTTTGAGAACCCTGCTCTACACAAAGATGACCTAGGCTATAAGAAGATTTCCAAGATCCTGGAACTAAGCTGCAGCAAGGTGGGCGAGACCATACAGAGGCTTCACAGGACAGGTTCCACTCAGAACAGGTTTCGTCATGGTTGAACAAGGAAGTTGAGTGCACATGCTCGGCGTCATGACCAGAGGTTGTCTTTGGAAAATAGTGGCTATGGATAGAAGTAGAAATCTGGGATATGGCGCAAACCAGAAGATGAAGAGTCTTGTGAATAGTAATAACTTCTTTATTATGCCAGTATACTGGTTGTATTCTGGCATAATAAAGAAGTTATTACTATTCACAAGACTCTTCATCTACTGGTTTGCGCCATAACCCGGATTTCTACTTCTATCCATATCCACTGATGTTACCTCGGCTGAGAGATCCCCAGGCCGACACCGGGAGGCAGCACCGCAACCATTAACCAACGCGCTAATAGCAGTTGTGTCTGATACACAACCAAATCAGGTGAGCAGATTACTTCAACAAACCCTGTATTATTTTTTGCTAGAATTTATCAGCAATACTAATTTATGAGGAGCTCTGTCAATTTAGTTTTTTAGCATTGCATGTCTTTGGAAAATAAACACTGGGGAGCTACAGGTCATTGAGTGAACCATGAAGGCCAACATGACACTGTGACATCCTGAAGCAGAGCATGATCCCCTCCCTTCAGAGACTGGGCTGCAGGGCAGTATTCACACATGACCCCAAACACCTCCAAGACCACCACTGCTTTGCTAAAGAAGCTGAGGGTAAAGGTCATTGACTGGCCAAGCATGTCTCCAGACCTAAACCCTAATAGGCATCTGTGGGGCAGCTTCAAATGGAAGGTGGGGGAGCGCAAGGTGTCTAACATCCACCAGCTCCGTGATCTCCTCATAGAAGAGAGAAGAGGATTCCAGGGACAACCTGTGAAGCTCTGGTAAACTCCATGTCCACCCCACCCCCTCATGACGTCATGCCCCATCCCCTCAATGCAAGTCTATGGGAGGGGGCATGACAGCCGCCACACCCCCTTCCATAGACTTGCATTGAGGGGGCGGGGCGTGACATCATGAGGGGGTTGGGCTATGGCGTCACAAGCTCCCGGCGCCGACTCCAGAGTTCGGAACAGTTTGTTCCAAACGCTGAGCAGCGGAGTACCCCTTTAAGGCAGTGCTGGAAATTATAGACACTTTGGGCCCAATTCGGACATTTCCACTTAGGGGTGTTCTTACATTTGCTGCCAAGGTTTGGGCATTAATGGCTGTGTTGTGGTATTTTGAGGGGACACAACATTAAACACTGTTATACGGACCGTGTACTCACTACTTTACATTGAAACAGAGCGTCATTACTTTAGTATTGTCTCATGAAAATATATAATAAAATATTTACAAAAATGTGCAGGGTGTTATGGGAGATAATACATATATATATATTTCAGAGATACTGAATATAATGTGAGGGGTGGACTCACTTATGGGAGATACTGTATATATAATGTGAGGGGTGGAGTCACTTATGGGATATACTGTATATATAATGTGAGGGGTGGACTCACTTATGGGAGATACTGTATATATAATGTGAGGGGTGGACTCACTTATGGGATATACTGTATATATTATGTGAGGGGTGGACTCACTTATGGGAGATACTGTATATATAATGTGAGGGGTGGAGTCACTTATGGGAGATACTGTATATATAATGTGAGGGGTGGACTCACTTATGGGATATACTGTATATAATGTGAGGGGTGGACTCACTTATGGGATATACTGTATATATAATGTGAGGGGTGGACTCACTTATGGGATATACTGTATATAATGTGAGGGGTGGCCTCACTTATGGGAGATACTGTATATATAATGTGAGGGGTGGACTCACTTATAGGATATACTGTATATAATGTGAGGGGTGGACTCACTTATGGGATGTACTGTATATATAATGTGAGGGGTGGACTCACTTATGGGAGATACTGTATATATAATGTGAGGGGTGGACTCACTTATGGGATATACTGTATATAATGTGAGGGGTGGACTCACTTATGGGATATACTGTATATATAATGTGAGGGGTGGACTCACTTATGGGATATACTGTATATAATGTGAGGGGTGGCCTCACTTATGGGAGATACTGTATATATAATGTGAGGGGTGGACTCACTTATAGGATATACTGTATATAATGTGAGGGGTGGACTCACTTATGGGATGTACTGTATATATAATGTGAGGGGTGGACTCACTTATGGGATATACTGTATATAATGTGAGGGGTGGAGTCACTTATGGGATATACTGTATATAATGTGAGGGGTGGAGTCACTTATGGGATATACTGTATATATAATGTGAGGGGTGGACTCACTTGTGGGAGATACTGTATATAATGTGAGGGGTGGAGTCACTTATGGGATATACTGTATATAATGTGAGGGGTGGACTCACTTATGGGAGATACTGTATATATAATGTGAGGGGTGGACTCACTTATGGGATATACTGTATATATAATGTGAGGGGTGGACACACTTATGGGATATACTGTATATATAATGTGAGGGGTGGACTCACTTATGGGAGATACTGTATATAATGTGAGGGGTGGACTCACTTGTGGGAGATACTGTATATAATGTGAGGGGTGGAGTCACTTATGGGATATACTGTATATATAATGTGAGGGGTGGACTCACTTGTGGGAGATACTGTATATAATGTGAGGGGTGGAGTCACTTATGGGATATACTGTATATAATGTGAGGGGTGGACTCACTTATGGGAGATACTGTATATATAATGTGAGGGGTGGACTCACTTATGGGATATACTGTATATATAATGTGAGGGGTGGACACACTTATGGGATATACTGTATATATAATGTGAGGGGTGGACTCACTTATGGGAGATACTGTATATATAATGTGAGGGGTGGACTCACTTATGGGAGATACTGTATATATAATGTGAGGGGTGGACTCACTTATGGGAGATACTGTATATAATGTGAGGGGTGGACTCACTTATGGGAGATACTGTATATATAATGTGAGGGGTGGAGTCACTTATGGGAGATACTGTATATATAATGTGAGGGGTGGACTCACTTATGGGATATACTGTATATATAATGTGAGGGGTGGACTCACTTATGGGATATACTGTATATATAATGTGAGGGGTGGAGTCACTTATGGGATATACTGTATATATAATGTGAGGGGTGGACTCACTTATGGGATATAGTGTATATATAATGTGAGGGGTGGACTCACTTGTGGGAGATACTGTATATATAATGTGAGGGGTGGAGTCACTTATGGGAGATGCTGTATATAGAACATGGAGCTGTGGTTTCCATGTGCAGCAGGTTTCTTTCAGGAACACAATGCCCTAGACCAGGCATAGGTATCCTTCAACACTGCTGATGTTTTGGGCTACTTTTCCCATGATGCTTTTGCAGCATTTTGGCTGTAAGAGAATCATGGGAGATGTAGTCCAAAACATCTGCAGTGCCGAAGGATACCTATGCCTGGTCTAGACAATTAGAGGGGGCACTTACTTATCCCGCACTGCTTGTATGGCTTCGGCTGCACTCTCGTAGTTATGTTTTTCCATGTGCCGATACATTGTGCTCAGCTCCACTTGTCTCCTGAAGTAAATATCCACAGAGCTCTGCTTGACCGTGGCGTAGATGAACTTGTCACTGGGGTTACGAAGCTGCAGAACCATGAAAGAAAATAACATGAAAAACCAACATGGAAGATTGAGCTGTGTTGGCATTAGGCAAAATAAAGTGTCATAAATAAAAATTACCCAGAAACTGTGGAAATTGATCTGTAAATTAATTCAAATTGAATCAATTTCTTATTAAAATGTTTTTTATTTAAATAAAATAATATTATATATAAGTTAAAAGATATCTATCTCATATCTATCTATATCTATCTATACATAAATGTATCTGTTACTATCAGTCACAGTTTGAACCAAATTGTGAAATTATGTAAATAAGTAAAATAAAAAATAATGTACCTTATAGCTGGGGTTCTCAACCCGTGGTACACTTACCCCTAGGGGTATACCAAGTGTCATGCATTTTGCTGAAAAATATTGGCTATGCAATGGCTGGAATTTTTCAGCGCAGAACGTGGACTGGACGTCGAAGGAGTTGCGGCAGCTCACTATATTGTACCACTTTAAGTGAGCTGTGGTGGCTGCCGGCCCTGACATGTCTGCCGGCCCTGCCCTCTGATTCTACAAAGGTTTTTAGCATTTGTTTCAAGGTCCCATTGAACCTCTCACAAAGACCATTTGTTTGGGGGTGGTATGGGCTTGCTACCAAGTGCTGTACATTCACCTTTTTACAGAGGCTTTGCATGAGATTGGACATGAACTGTGTGCCCTGATCAGTGAGCATTTCTCTGGGGAACCCTACCCTGCAGAAAATACTGATCAGAGCATCTGCCACCTTATCTGCTCGGACGGAGGATAAGGCAACAGCTTCAGGGTACCTAGTTGCATAATCTACAACAGTAAGAATAAATTGTTTCCCTGTGCTGCTGGGTATAGCCAGAGGCCCCACAATATCCACTGCCACTCGTTCAAAAGGTACAGATATGACTGGTAGGGGCACTAGGGGAATACGAGTTACATCCCCGGACTTACCCACTCTTTTCTTCGTTGCCAAAAAAGATGGATCTCTACGCCCCTGTATTGACTACCGCGGACTTAATAAACTTACGGTAAAAAATCGCTATCCTCTGCCTCTTATCTCCGAACTCTTTGACCGACTACGTGGAGCTAAGATTTTCACCAAACTTGATCTAAGGGGTGCATATAACCTCATCCGTATTTGTGCAGGTGATGAATGGAAACCCGCCTTCAACACTAGAGATGGTCACTCTGAATACCTTGTCATGCCCTTTAGGCTTTGCAACGCCCCAGCAGTCTTTCAGGACTTTGTTAATGAGATTTTTCGGGACATGCTGTATTCCTGTGTGGCAGTCTACCTTGATGACATCCTCATTTTCTCCTCCAACCTTGAGGAACATCGCCTTCATGTCCATCAAGTGCTTCAGCGACTACGCCAAAATCATCTTTACGCCAAAATTTAGAAATGTCTATTTGAACGCAGCAGTCTCCCCTTCCTGGGATACATTGTGTCCGGTAAAGGTCTTCAAATGGACCCTGATAAGCTATCGGCGGTAGTAGATTGGCCTCGTCCCACTGGCCTACGAACTATCCAAAGATTTCTCGGATTTGCAAATTATTGTCATCAATTTATTCCCCACTCCTCCACCATCGTTGTTCCTATTGTAGCATTGACTAAGAAAAATGCTAATCCGAAATCCTGGCCGCCACAGGCGGAGGAAGCCTTTAACCACCTCAAAGCTGCCTTCTGCTCTGCTCCAGTCTTGTCCAGACCAGATCCTCTGAAGCCCTTCTTCCTCGATGTTGACGCCTCCTCAGTTGGAGCCGGAGCTGTTCTCCTTCAAAAATCCGCTAAAGGAAAAAACATCACTTGCGGATTTTTCTCCAAAACCTTTTCTCCTCCTGAAAAAAATTATTCGATAGGAGACCGTGAACTATTGGCTATTAAGTTGGCACTTGAGGAGTGGAGACATCTTCTGGAAGGATCCCTTCATCCCATCACCATCTATACAGATCACAAGAATTTGTCTTTTCTTCAATCCGCCCAGCGGCTAAATCTTTGCCAGGCTAGATGGTCGTTGTTTTTTGCCCATTTCAACTTTCAAATCCCTTTTCGTCCCGCGGACAAGAATGTCAGGGCTGATGCTCTATCACGTACCACCGATGCCTCAGAAGCCTAAACCCTTCCTCAGCACATCATTCCCCCTGAGTGTCTGATCTCTTCTGCTCCTGCTTCTTTGGTGTCTATTCCTCCAGGAAAAACTTATGTTCCTCCACGTCTTCGCCTACGGAGCCTCAAATGGGGCCATTCCTCCCTTCTGGCTGGTCACGCTGGAATCAAAAAATCTTTACAGTTGATTGCCAGACACTATTGGTTGTCCTCCTTGGAAAAGGATGTGACCGATTTCGTACGAGCTTGTACAGTGTGTGCACGTGACAAGACCCCACGCCAGAAGCCTGCTGGTCTTCTCCTTCCTCTGCCGGTGCCTGAACAACCTTGGACCCACATAGCCATGGACTTCATCACTGACCTTCCTTTATCCCATGGCAACACTGTCATCTGGGTGGTCGCTGCTCGTTTTTCCAAAATGGCTCATTTTATTCCGCTTCCTGGCCTTCCTTCTGCACCACAATTGGCGAAGCAATTTTTTCTGCAGATTTTTCGTATTCACGGGCTTCCCACGCATATCGTCTCGGATAGAGGCGTTCAATTTGTGTCAAAATTTTGGAGAGCTCTCTGCAATCAATTAAAGATCAAATTAAATTTCTCTTCCACCTATCACCCCCAATCCAATGGACAAGCGGAAAGAGTGAACCAGATTCTTGGTGACTACTTGCGACATTTTGTCTCCTCCCGCCAAGATGATTGGGTCGACCTTCTGTTCTGGGCTGAATTCTCATACAATTTCAAAAATTCTGAATCTTCCACCAAATCTCCATTTTTTGTGGTGTACGGCCGTCAAAAACCAAATCAATTCTGTCTCCTACAAGCTTCACCTTCCTTCTTCTCTTCGTATTCCTAACTCTTTCCATGTCTCCCTTCTCAAACCTCTCATACTTAACCGTTATTCCCCCAAGGTCACTGCTCCTGCTCTAGTCACTGGGTCCTCTGATGTCTTCTCGGTGAAAGAGATCCTCGCCTTCAAGGTCGTCCGAGGTGAAAAAAAAATTCTTGTGGATTGGGAGAATTGTGGACCCGAAGAGAGGTCTTGGGAACCCGAGGCTAATATCCTTGACAAGGAACTCATTCATAAATTCTGGGGTTCCAAAAAGAGGGGGAGACCTAAGGAAGGGGGGTACTGTAATGCTGAGCGCTCCGGGTCCCGCTTCTTCCCCGGAGCGCTCGCAGCGTTACACTCCTACTTGCAGCGCCCCGGTCAGACTCGCTGACTGGGAGCGCTGCTCTGTGTCTCTTGGCGCGGATGCGATCCCTGCAGCGGGACGTGCCCACCCACGGGGCGCATACCGTGTCACTCACCGGCCCCGTCCTCCTGCTCAGTCCCGGTGCGCACGGCCCTGCTCTCTAGGGCGCGCGCGCCGGGTCTCTCAGATTTAAAGGGCCAGTGCACCATTAATTGGTGCCTGGCCCAATTAGTTCCAATCACTCCCTACACTATAAAAAAAACCACTTCCCCTTCCTGTCCCTGCCGGATCTTGTTGCCTAGTGCCCTTAGAAAGCGTTCTGCCTGTGTATCCAGACCTTTGCCGTTGCCCCTGACTACGAACCTTTGCCGCCTGCCTTGACCTCTTGCTACGTCCGACCTTGCCCTCGCCTTATCCTTGTGTACTACGCCTATCTCAGCTGTTAGTGAGGTTGAGTCGCTATCGGGGGGATACGACCTGGGAGTTACTGCCGCAGCAAGTCCATCCCGCCTTGCGGCGGGCTCTGGTGTAAACCAGTAACTTCTTAGAACCGGTCCCCTGGTACGGCCCACGCCATCGCCTCACTACCACAGAGGATCCTCTACCCGCTTCCAGTCCGGTTCCTGACACCAATATAGCAGAGTGGTCTGAGATCCCCCTAGTGGTGTAGAAAACTTATCTTACCGCCTGGAGGAGATACTCGAATGCCAGAGCAAGATCAATGCGAGAGAAGGACCTATGGGCTGCAGAGTAGAAGGAAAAAGCAGATGCAGTACTTCCATCTCCAGGTACTTCCACCTCCAGAGGTCGGTCAGGCCCAACGCTTTTTGCCAGGTATTAAAAGAGGAGGGGAGAAGGTGTCCACTGGAAGAATCTCCTTCTGCCACGTTTCCAGGAACAGCACAGGATCATTTCCTTCCACCTTTTCAGGAAGGCCCACCAGGCGGATGTTGTTGCGCTGCAGGCAGTTCTCCATATCATCCATGCAGCTCAGAACTCCCATCACCTGGCGCTGTAGGGAATCAACTCTGTCCGGCAAAGGATGGAGAGTATCCTCCACTGCAGAGACCATACCTCTCCACTCCTCAGTGCGCTCACGTATCTTCTGGGTCTCATGTCGCAGAATAACAAATTCCTGCCGAGATTCATCTACTTTAGTCCCCATTATTGATTGACAAGATGTAAAGGCAGTCAAAAGTTCGGAGAACCAAAGGTCCAGAGCAGCAGAATCATAGACAGGTCTTTTAGGGGACATTCGCTGCGGAGGAGTCGGAAACCCTTCAAATAATGACAGAGGTGGATCAGGAGAGTCAACCCTAGGCTGGTCCGGTGGTCTAGAGAATTGGGTCAGCGCTTTCACCGCCTGCACAGATACTTTAGTAGCAAGCAGGGTCTGAGCACCAGGATCCGGTGAGAAGGGCCACAGGAACGGGATGACCCATCATCAGAGGAAGCATCCTCATCAGAGGTCGCCCGAGAGGCCTCAGCATTCAGTTTAGATTTCTTATATCTGTGACTACCACGGCGGCCACCCATGGCTAACAGGGCACACTAAGAGCAGGTAAAAAGGCACTAGTGTTACAGTCCCAGGCATACTGGTCTCCCCTAGACGTATATATATAGCAGTCCTCAGCAAATGGGCAAGCACCACAAGTCCCAGCAATCACAGAGGTCTCCCTCAAGGCACTTACAGATGGCAAGGCAGCTGACATTCCAGGCAATGCACTCCAAGCAGGCAAAGGAGAGCACCAGTGAAGCAGCGCTGGGTGTAGGCAGGGCAGCATCAGGCAACCTGAGAATGATGGCAAGAGAGCGGGTCCACAGGCAGACACTAGGTGCAGCCGAAGGGAACCACAGCCACTCCGTCCCCCGGCAATAGGAGCCACCAGCAGGAGTTTTCAGTCTAGGCAGCACGTCACCTCCTCAGCAGCCGCTAGCCACAGCGGGAGTAACCTCGGCAACCCCAGAGGCTCCGCCCATAAAGGACTAAGATGGCGCCCGTCCCAGGGAATGGCCGAAGACCCAGGATCCAGCAAGGCCAGGAGGGACTGCACCACCCCACGTACCACATCAGCCCGGGACAAGCAGGACCGCACCACCAGACCAGACGCCACACCAGTTCTCCACAGCACTTCTCCGACCGGGACCAGGACTCCACAGGCCGCAGAGCCTGACTCTCCCCGCGCCTTCAACAGCCGCCAAGACCAGACCAGAGGATGCACCGGAGGTTCCCACCGGCCCATAGACACTGGCCCAGGGAAGACTGGCCGTGCAGGGTAAGTACACCAGGGTTAAACAGGCAGGGGTAGCGGGAGCTCTTACGGGACGCATCCGCTCACTCCGGCATTCAGGCCACGCCCAAGGTCAATGTTCCTAATGTAAACTCCAAAACAGCCTAAATGCAAACATTGCATGGTCACCTTACATTTACTGTAAAGCAAACCATTGAAACCCTTGTGATATCCCTGAGGGCCCCACATAGTACAGCCCCATGTGCAGCTTAGGGCCACAGTTACATGATCTGTATTTATAGCTGTGTTCACCATGTATGGATAAGTACCTGCCCTCAGCCCACAGGATTCTAGTTACAACCCTGTTTCCTTGTACATTCCATGGTCTCCTTCATCTCTACTTAAATGGGTACTCCGGTGGAAAACGATTTATTAAAAATCAACTGGTGCCAGAAAGTTAAACAGAATTGTAAATTACTTCTATTTAAAAATCTTAATCCTTCCAGTACTTATCAGCTGCTGTATGCCACATAGGAAGTTCTTTTCTTTTTGAATTTATTTTCTGTCTGAGCACAGTGCTCTCTGCTGACACTCTGTCCATGTCAGGAACTGTTCAGAGTAGGAACAAATCCCCTGCAATAACAAACCTCTCCTGCTCTGGACAGTTCCTGACATAGACAGAAGTGTCAGCAGAGAGAACTGTGGTCAGACAAAAAAGAACTTCAAAAAGTAAAGAACTTCCTGTGGAGCAAACAGCAGTTAATAAGTACTGGAAGTTATGGGGTTACAATTTTTAAATAGAAGTTATTTACAAATCTCTATAACTTTCTGGCACCCTTTAATTAAAGGGGTACTCCCGTGGAAAACTTTTGTTTTTTTAAATCAACTGGTGCCAGAAAGTTAAACAGATGTGTAAATCACTTCTATTAAAAAATCTTAATCCTTCCAGTACTTTTTAGGGGCTGTATACTAAAGAGAAATCAAAAAAAGAAATGCATTTCCACAGTGCTCTCCTGCTGACCTCTGCTGTCCATTTTAGGAACTGTCCAGAGCAGCATATGTTTGCTATGGGGATTTTCTCCTGTTCTGGACAGTTCTTAAAATGGACAGCAGAGGTCAGCAGAGAGCACTGTGGTCATGACATCAGAGGAAATGCATTTCTTTTTTGGATTTCTCTTTAGTATACAGCCCCTAAAAAGTACTGGAAGGATTAAGATTTTTTAATAGAAGTGATTTACAAATCTGTTTAGCTTTCTGGCACCAGTTGATTTAAACAAAAAAGTTTTCCATGGGAGTACCCCTTTAACATATTTTGTTTAATAAGTTATTATACTTCCTTTCTGTGGTCTTTTATGCTTTCCTTCTGCTTTTGGTGCAATCTGTCCGCTCTGTTGTTTTCAGCCCAACTTCATATCTGGTGTACATCCTGTAACAAACATCCTTTTTCCTATGTACAGGACACTCTAGCCAGGAATTCAGCCAGCTTTATCCCCCTCCCACTATGTGGGAGGGGTTATAGTCAGGTAATAGTAGTGGGCGGGGGAAAGAGTTGTCTGAATTTCTGGGTAGATGGTCCACCAACAGTCCAGGATTTGAATTATTTTACTCTGTTCTATTCCATGTTGGCTGGCCTTGAGGACTAGGTTGGGGAGCCCTGTATTACAGAAAATTCACCAGACAAGACCTTGGGCTGAAGACAACAGAGCAGACAGTTTGCATTGGAAGCAGAAGGAAAGCATAAAAGAGTAGTGTTGAGCGGCATAGGCCATATTCGAATTCGCGAATATTCGCGAATATATGGACGAATATTCGTCATATATTCGCGAATATTCGCATATTCGTTATATTCTCGTTTTATTTTCGCGTGTGCGAAAATACGCGTATGCGAAAATTAACATATGCGTATTTGCGCATATGCGAAAATTTGCATATGCTAATTTTCGCATATGCGAATTTTCGCACGCCAGTCTCACACAGTAGTATTACAGCCTTCTTTACACCACACAAGCTGGAAACAGAGAGGGGTGATCACTGTGATGTGTACTGTGAAGAAAAAAAAAAAAAAACGAATATTCGTAATTACGAATATACAGCGCTATATTCGCGAAATTCGCGAATTCGCGAATATGCGATATTCGCGAATAATATTCGAATTGCGAATATTCGCGAGCAACACTATAAAAGAGCACAGAAAGGTAGCAAAATAATGTGATTTACCAATATATGCTCACTTATTAAGCAGCTGAAAATAGGTTTCATCATCGGATAACCCCTATAACTCAAAGGAAGTTACACGTCAACAACCAATCAGCAGCCAATCACATGTAACCACCACTTTCTGTGTCAGCCTCTTCAGTGTGGAGAAGTCTGGGGTCCACTGTCTATTTTTATTTTTTTTGGAAGTTCCAGACAATGGCAGGAATCCAGAATTGAGGAAACCAGACATAAGAGGGTTGGAAGCCTCCAAAACCACAATGTGCCCACCATAGGTGACCAGTTACTTCCTGTCTTAGTCTGGTCCCCCCTCTTTGCATCCTGTCTTACTAGATGTCACTCACCCGAGGGTCATTTATCCCGGTTATCCTTTCTTCTGGCCTGTCCAACACCAGGAAGGCAGCCAGGTTAGCAGTGTAGGAGGCTACAATGATCATAGCAAATCCAGCCCACACCATGCCGAGGATCCGAGCAGAGAAACTTCTTGGGGCCCCTAGAAAAGAAGGAGCCATATGATAATGTGATTTATACCAGACGCAGAAGGGGCTGACAATGCAACCTCAACCTGTGATCCTACAACTCCCAGCGTGCTGTGACAGAGTGTTTCTTAACTGAGGACCTCCGGCTTTTGCAAAACTACAACTCCCAGCATGCCCGGACAGCCGAAGGCTGTCCGGGCATGCTGGGAATTGTAGTTTTGTAACAGCTGGAGGCACCCTGGTTGGGAAACACTGTGATTGGCACTGAGTAGGGTAGATTCCTGTTCATCACATTAAACAGGACATAAGTAAGAAGGACAGGTATGTGGCCAGGGGGCTGCACAACCCAATAGGGAGAAGTAATAATACAGGAATTTACCATTCTGACTATGAATATTACTACATATGTCACATCAATCTATACTATAAGTCACCTTCGCCAATTCCAGAGTTCAGCAGGACACCCCATGAGAACCACATAGCAGAAGACAGTGTCAGAGCGTCCTCCTCTTCCTCCTCTGTGTTGACTTTAAAACGGCCAAATGGACTGGAAGGGAAAGATTTTGCAAAGGGGAAGTCAGCATTTTGGAAAACGTGCAAACCATGTACATATAAAAAATGTTATTCCTATTAGTAGCTCTGCAGTATAAGACTATAGTGGATTCGAAAATCTCCTGAGCATAATTCACACCCATGGATAACACAGTATAGTACAGTATGTGCCAAGGTATAATGGTAATAGGGTAATGGTAATAATGATTTTTATGTCCAAATAATAAATGGATTTACCCAGGATTTATCTACAGGTATAGTGATGGTATTCAAAGAATATATATATATTATAGGACTGACCTGAACCGATCCAGTAGATACAGCATGACCGCCACCACGTGTACAGAGAGCCCAACCAGGAGCCACAGAGTACTCTGGAAAGGCTGCATGAATGAATCCAGGGTACTCCTGGGGATTTCCTATAAGGAAGCACATACATGATGACATGCTTCATATTACTATATTCAGAGAAATGTATAGCATATAGCCACTATTATTATTACTAACATTAATAAACATATATTATAATTATTATTTATTATTGTTGTTGTTGTTGTTGTTATTATTAATAATAATAATAATAACAACAACAACGATATATAACTGTATTCTTATTATTACTATTATTGTTGTTATTATTATTAATAACAATAATAACAATCATATATAAATGTATTTTTATTACTATTATTATTATTAATAATAATAAAAATAAGCATGTATAATAAATATTTTTATAATTATTCATAAACAAATAAAATAATGAGCATAAATAAACATAATTATTATTAAATATCTATTATTATTATTATTAACATTATTAAACATATAAAATAGTATTATTAACGTTAATAAGCACATATATTAATATTCTTATTATTACAATAACAAACATATATAATAATTATTTATTTATATTAATGTAATTATTACTAATTATAATACATTTTTTATTAATAATAATAATAATAATAATAATAATAAACATCACAAACAGCTGAAAGAGCCAGCACTGTAAAAAGGAGATTTTTTAACACTTACCGTAAAATCTTTTTCTCGGAGGATCCATTGGGGGACACAGACCGTGGGTGTATGCTGCTGTCTCTAGGAGGTGTGACACTATGGTAATAAAAAAAGTCGGCTCCTCCCAGCAGGATATACCCGCCTTCAGGCCCTGAGGTAATCAGTTTAAGTTCCAGAGCAATAGAAGAGGACCAACAGGTAAAAGAAAACCCAAACTGTCCGAGAACCAGAAGAGAAAAACATAATTGAACACACCCTCGGACAGAGAACCAAAGGAAACCCCCAAAAAAGGCGGGAGCTGTGTCCCCCAATGGATCCTTCAAGAAAGAGAATTTACGGTAAGATTTAAAAAATCTCCTTTGGTGGGCAGAAAAGCAGTCAGGCAGACGGCCTGCCGCCTGCAACACTTTAAGGCCCAGACTAGCATCAGCCGATGCGAAGGTATGAACTCGGTAGAACCTCGAGAAAGTGTGCAAAGACGACCATGTAGCCGCCTTGCAAATCTGCGAGGCCGAGGCTCTATTCTGGAGAGCCCAGGATGCCCCAAAAGAACGATAGAAGGAGCCACAACCCTGAAAGGAAAAATCTTCACCTTACAGCGATATGCTTCCGAAATGGTGGACCGAATCCACCGAGAAATGGGGTCTTGGAAGCAGACTGTACCTTACGACGAGCTTCCGTAAGGACGAAAAAAGGAATCACACTGATGAAACGAAGAAGTGATGGAGAGATAAGACCGAACAGCCCGAACTACATCTAGCTTGTGTAGTAAGCGCTCCTTAGGATGAGAAAGAGCAGGGCAAAAAGACGGGAGGACAATGTGCTCATTGAGATGAAAGGCCGAAACCACCTTAGGCAAAAAGGAAGGATCTGTCCAGAAAACAACCTTGTCCTGGTGGATCACCAGAAACAGAGAACGGCAGGAGAGAGCTGCCAATTCAGACACCCTCCGGATGGAGGTGATAGCAACAAGAAACACCCCTTTCCAAGAAAGGAGGCGGAGAGACACCTCTCTAGGGGGCTCAAAAGGTTCGCCCTGGAGGGCACTCAGAACCAGACTCAAGTCCCAAGGGGGAGAGGGTGACCGATAAGGAGGAACAGCATGCGCCACTCCTTGAAGGAAGGTCCGGACATGAGAATCGAAGCCAAGGGCCGCTGAAAAAGAATAGCAAGGGCCGAAACCTGACCTTTAAGGGAACTGAGAGACAACCCCAGTTCCAAACCGACTGCAAAAAGGAGAGAAGACGGGGAACCGAGAAGGTTACAGGGGATAAATCCTGAGCTTCACACCAACGAAAATAAGACCGCCAAGTACGGTGGTAAATTCTTGCAGAGGAGGGCTTACGAGCCCTGAGCATGGTGTGAATGACTTGAGAAGAGAACCCGCGGGCCCTCAAAACCGCGGTCTCAATGGCCACGCCGTCAAATGCAGCAACTGTAATTTGGGGTGGCCAGGAGGACCCTGGGAGAGCAGGTCCGGACGAAGCGGAAGGCGCAGTGGAGTGTTGTCCAGGAGCCTGACTACGTCGGCGTACCACAACCCTTGGGCCAATCTGGAGCTACCAGAATGTCGGGGACGCCCTCTGTTTTGAGCTTTCTCAGAACCCTGGGAAGGAGTGGAAGGGGAGGGAACAGATAGGGTAGGGCAAACCCCGCCTAAGGAATCACTAGGGTGCCCACGGCAGAGCCTGAGGATCCCAGGACTTGCTTTCTGCCCAGATGAGAATCTTGGTAACCTCGGCCAATGCTGCCGAGCTGCGAGAGCCGCCTTGACGATTTAAGTACGCCACGGCCGTGGCGTTGTCCGATTGGACGCGGACAGGATGGGACTGAAGCCGGGACTCCCAATGAAGAAGACAAAGAAGAATCGCCCGTAATTCCAATATGTTTATCGGAAGAAGAGTCTCTCGGGGAGACCAGAGTCCCTGAACCGTCCAATCCCTGAACACGCCGCCCCAGTCCGACAGGCTGGCATCCGTTTTAACTACCTGCCAGTGAAGGGGACGAAATGACCGCCCTTGGAAAAGAAGGGGGGAGCAAAGCCACCAGAGCAGAGACTGACAGACCCTGCGAGGGAGAACAATCTGACGATCGAGGGACAGAGGAGACCTGTCCCATCGAGAGAGAATCGCCAGATGAAGGGGGCAGTAATGAAACTGGGCAAAGGGTACGGCCTCCATAGTTGCCACCATCTGACCAAGGACTTACATACAAGTGCGGATGGGGACTGACTTGGGTCCGAAGGGATCGGACCCCGACAGAAGCGCCAGACATTTGTCCGGCGGGAGGCAATTCGGGCAGAGGCCGTGTCGGTTATAGACTGGGTAGGACAGAGGACTGATTTGTTCTGGTTGACCATCCACCCGAAGCGATCCAGAGTGTGGAGAGTGACGTCCACATTCTCCAGAGTCTGGGCTCTGGTTGGAGCCTTGATGAGAAGGTCGTCCAGGTAGGTATCACCGAGACTCCCCTCGACCGTAACAGTCCCATCACTGGCGCAAGGATCTTGGTAAAGACCCAAGGAGCTGAGGCCAGATCGAAGGGGAGGGCTAAAAATTGAAAATGCCCCTCCGGAACCGCAAAGCTGAGGTACCGATGATGGCCTGGAAATATTGGCACATGGAGGTAGGCATCCTTGATGTCCACCGATGAAGTAAATTCCCCTTGTTCCAGGAACGTCACTACCAAACAGAGAGATTCCATTCGGAAGAGACGGATGAGAAGATGACGGATGAGATGCTTGAGGTCTAGGATTGGACACACAGAACCGTCCTTCTTAGAAACCACAAAAAGATTAGAATACAAAACCCTGGAACCGTTCCCCTGGAGGAATGGGAACGATGACCCCCGGGAGAAGCAGAGACTGGAGAGCCTCTCGAAATTGCTTCGCCAGAGAAGGTGACCGGGAGTCGAGGATCGAAAAAGCGATCCCCTGGAAGGGAGGCGAAGTCGATCCGGTAACCGCTGGACACCACATCCCTGACCCAAGGTCCAGATGTCTCGAAAAAGTAAGAGACGACCTCCCACCCGAGAAAAGAGCTGCGGGTGGGGGCCTCACTTCATGCAGAAGTGGGTTTGCGGTTGCCTGATTTGGGCGCAAAACTGCCGGACCGGTTGGAGTCCGACTTCCAAGACGGGCGCGCCCGGAATGAGGGAGCCTTCTTGTCCCGTGAAGGCGCCTGCCCGAACCCTTTGCTGGAGCCAAAGGTCCGAAAGGAAGAGGACTTCCTTTGGGAAGTAGGGCGAGCCTTATTTTGAGGCAACAAGGAACTTTTACCTCCCGTCGCCTCAGGGATAATCTCATCAAGGCGCCTGCCAAAAGGATGGCCACCCGTAAAGGGAAGCACAGTGGGAGACCTTTTGGAAGCGGCATCCGCATTCCAAGCTTTAAGCCACAGAGAGTGGCGGAGAGCCGCTAGGTGACCCACAGCAAGGCAGAACAACTTACCTAATGGAGTCTTCAGTGAAGTCTTCAGTCAGCTTTAGTTACCTGCATCACGCCTGGCTGCTATGCGCGAGCAAGGCGAGCAGGGAAATAGGGGGACCCGGACCCATGAGGTACCAACCCAGGCGCTGACCGTAGGCGAGGGGGGGTGAACAGTGCATATACGCAATGTCTGTGCCCCCTCACTCGCAATGGGGAAACAGGGAACCGGAGTCCCTGAGTCCCCACCTGAAAACAGAAAAGAAAAAGGAATAAAAAACTAACACGTCCCTATACTAGGAAAACAAAAAAATCAGAAGACCTGGTCTGGAGAATTCCAGACCATGTCCACCTCCTTCAGACACTAAGCTTAAACTGATTACCTCAGGGCCTGAAGGCGGGTATATCCTGCTGGGAGGAGCCGACTATTTTTATTACCATAGTGTCACACCTCCTAGAGACAGCAGCATACACCCACGGTCTGTGTCCCCCAATGGAGCCGATAAACAAAGGTTTATTTGGTTCCTTTAAAATTCCATTTGGAGAGGCAGTATAAAAGGGTACATCAGGCGATATTACAGCAGTGAAAACTAGGAATACATCCTTTCATGCCGACGGGTTTCAGTTCAATTGACCTTTAGTCATGGCATATGGCTGTTTGTGCCTTGAGGATTGCCGTGCACCGAATGCTCAGGTGAGCTGATAAACTCTTTTCTACTTATAATTATAAACATGTATAATAAATTTTTGTATTATTAATAAAAATATATAATTATTATTATTATTATTATTAACAACTATATAAAATTATTATGTGAGCACAATAAGGCACTATGACATTTGCACTCTGGGGCATATAGCCTGTGTTCACCATATGGCAGTATTATGTGGCTCTTCATGTTTTTTTTGCTTTGTTTCTTTCCTCATACAGTGATGCCGTCCCTCTCTGCTATACGGGATGAAGTGCATTGTCTTACAATGTTATTCAAAAGCTGCCATGAATGTCAAGAATTTTTACATTTTTTTACATGAATGCTTTACATTTCTTGCTTTGAACTTTTACCTATAGAAATGAAAGTCTTGTGTCACTTAACTATGTGGCTTGTTTTGTCTAGATCAGTCTTTCCCAAACAGGGTGCCTCCAGCTGTTGCAAAACCACATTTACCAACATGCTGTCCGTGCATACTGGGAGTTGTAATTCTGCAATTGGTGAAGGTCCACACTTTGGAGATCATTCCCATATAGGCTGAGGGGCCCACATCCGATGTAGGTGGGTAGGAGGATCAACAAGCCCCAGACTGTCCTGGGAATAGGGCCCCCATTATGGTGTTGTTTTGGGGGCCCACTCTCCTTCATGCCCGCCGTTGCTACGTACCTTCTTCACAAGGATGGTCAGCCCCTGATACTTGAAGGGTTTGGAGAATTCTATGTACTGAGCGCGCTCATTGTTGATGGTCAACGGGGCGACGATCATGTCAGCCTGACCGCTCAGGAGCTCGCCCATCATCCCATTCCATTCTTTCTTATTACTGTTGTTAACCTGAAATGAAGCGATAAATGCATTTTTTTTATTTTATTCTCGATTTGCTCTTATCAGATTAATCTAAGATGATTACTAAGCGCAAGTTTATAACGTTAGGAACATCTGACAGCGAAGAGTCTAAGAGGCAAAGTGAATTTGTCAGGTATTATCCCAGATTAATCCACAGCAGCTGCGGGTAATCTGACAAGTGGATGAGCCAGCGGCATGTCGTCCCGTCATGTGGGGTCAGTCTGGATCTAAGTGCACGCCAGTCCGTGCCCGAATGCCCACATGCTATATACTAGGGCTTGACAAATTTGTTATGAATCTATAGGATCCAGCAAAAAAAGTTAGGAGCAAGGATGGCACATGTCATGTAACGTGATGTCATATGATCAGTGATTAGTGTCCCCTTATCTCCCCCTGTGTCACAGTCATTAGTGTCCCTTCATATCTCCCTGTGTCACAGTCATTAGTGTCCCCTCATCTCTTCCTCTGTCACAGTCATTAGTCTCCCCTCAACTCTACCTGTGTGTCACATTCATAACTGTCTCCTCATCTCTGCCTGTGTGTCACATTCATAACTGTCCCCTAATCTTTCCCTGTGTCATAGTCATTAGTGTCCCCTAATTTCTCCCTGTGTCACAGTCATTAGTGTTCCCTCATGTCTCCTGGTGTCACAGTCATAAGTGTCCCCTTCATGTCTCCCTGTGTCACAGTCATTAGTGTCCCCCACATTTCTTCCTGTGTCAAGGTCATTAGTGTCCCCTCATCTCTCCCTGTGTCACAGTCATTAGTGTCCCCACATCTCTCCCTGTGTCACAGTCATTAGTGTCCCCTCATCTCTCCTTGTGTCACAGTCATTAGTGTCCCCCTCATATCTCCCGGTGTCACAGTCATAAGTGTCCCCTCATTTTCCCCTGTGTCACAGTCAATAGTGCCCCCTTCATCTCCCTGTTGTCTCAGTCATTAGTGTCCCCTCATCTCTCCCTGTGTATCACAGTCATTAGTGTCCCCCTCATATCTCGTGGTCTCAAAGTCATTAGTGTCACCTCATGTCTCCTTGTGTATCACAGTCATTAGTGTTCCCTCATACACCTATCCTCCAGCACTATCTGTATACTGCTGCTGCAGCTGCTATGCCTAAGAGATCAGGATATATAATCTAATCATAGCTTATGCAGTACTATATAAGCAAAAAAAATAAAAATTTCAGGAGTACTTCCTTAAAAGTCTTGGGGGTTTTACCAACCACTATTTGGGGTGCATATGGACTTTTCACTCCAAAATCCATTTCACTCTAAGATCCAACATTGGGCAGTATGATAAACATGATGTTGTGAACGTAAACAATCGGTCTAATAAATGTAAACCACTCACCCGCTCCTGGGTGCCAAATTTCCCATCAGCCACTAGGTGAAACTCATAATTGAAACTCATCTCTTTGGCGAGTTTCAGCAATAGGTCGATACAGAAACCATAACAGCATTGGGGCACAGTGGGTCGACCTAAGAACAGAATGATGAATATTAGAACATAATAATCCCACCAGATTACAGAGCCGTGTCTGTGGTTCACTGGGAAAGTCCTCTACCTGGAATGGTGTCATTGGGTCCTGAACACGGGACCTTTTTTATTAGGTCTCCAGTAATGGCGTATTCCTCTTTACATGACCCGTCCGGCAGAGCAGACTTCACATACACAAAGGGTTCCTGGTGAATGGTAACTATCTGTGGGGGAAACGGCGACAAAAAGTCAGGAGGTACCAAATATATACACTGTGCTATGCATAGTGAAGGTCAAAGGGGCGGAGCAGGACACACGGTGGTCCTTGAATCTCTATGTCATGCTCCGCACTTGGGCACTGTACAAAGTATCAATTGTAACTGACTTCAGGACATTATATGTTTTCATAATATATATTGTTTAAGACAGAATTCTCAATTCTTTTTCATGAGAACTTTATCGTTTACCTTTAAATTGGTCGACATCTTGTAACCTTGCGGTTTCTCCGTTTCACCGCCTGGCCAAATAATTTTTCTTTCATTTTGCAAAATCTTAAAAATTCAAAAACAATCATATTATTTATCATATTATGTTTTTTTTTATCACAAACTATTCTTTGGAAAGAAGGAAGCCCCCTTTAGCTGGCAGAATTTAGGACAAAAAAATGCAAACATTTGCCAACCAATTCAGGGAGACGATGAATGATTTTAGAAAAAAAATAGTAAAAAAAATAGTAAAAAATATAGTAAAAAAAGAATATATCAATTTTGTTCTTATTACTTCCAAATTTCCATTGTTGCCCCCCGACTCACGTGACTGCCGTTGAAGATACCGACTTGGACGAGTTTCCGGTTCTGCAGGTTCATGATGCTATAGTTAGCAAATTTCCTATCGCCATCCTCATTGAACTCTACTCGTCCCGTTACTCCCTCGGGATACTTGGATGACATGAGCACCCTAAGGTGACAAAGTATAGAATGGAAATCTGTTGTTTATGGGTTGCGGTTTAGCACAATCATTGGTAACATCACAAGAAGTTCATATTTGGGCCTATCAAACTATTAAGGTCATCATGATAATACTTCCTACCAAGGCCTTGTCATAGGGATGTTATGTGGGTCTGTCACCATACACATCATTGTCTTTATTGCATCATGTTTGAAGTGAATCTGTTAGCTCCAGGTCAAACTCATGTCAAAGAGTGCTGAGCCGCAGCATGAATGCCTATTCCCTCCCCCACCCTTTCCTGTCTTGATTGATTGCCATACACAAGTCAGTGATGGAAGATGAGCCCTGTATGTCAATCAGTCAAGGCTGGGAGGGGTGGGGGAGGGAGAAGCGTGCATGCTGTTGCTCAGCACTGCCTCTTTGATACATGAACTCTGAACATGATCTGAGTTTCTGAGTTGAAAGATTTCCTTTAAAGGTTGTCTTATGAAGACAACCCATTCACAGACTGAAGGCTTGGTTCAGGGGAAATAATTCAAATGCATAGACAGTAGGGGCCATGAAAGCGAAGCAGCTGTTGTTACCAATTCCATCTCATAGCATAGGTCCCATATACCCTTCTGTGAGGTCCGTACACCCTAATAGGGTGTTTTTTTATGATACAACCCCTGTAATTATTGATACGAATGGACACCTTGATGACAATAATGTTTTTTTGATCCACATAACAAGGCTGAACAAGACCAGAAGTGTTACCATGGGAATACAGGAATGACACTGTAAAGAGCAGGTCCTTTTATGCCTTCTTTCTTACAACCATGATAGACATATAAGCACCTCTTAAAGAGTGGCCCTGTTTTCCATATGTTGGTATTCCCAACACAACCTCTCGGTGGGTCAGTAATATTTTCCTTTTCAAACAATTCATGAATTGCCTGAGCTGCCACCGCAACTGCGTCGCTGATATGAGCCGACTCATTCTTCCCATTGATCAGCTGGAGACCAATGACTCCTGGAATAGGGGGAGGAGAGAGAGATCATTGTTATGAATCAGCCCTTGCCTAGTGATTTAATAGATTTGGACTTCAACCCATAATAACATTATTTCCATTGATATCATTTCCTAAAATATTATTGGCAATAATAAAATCTTGGTAACCGCATTACATTACCATCAGGAGCATATCGCAAGGCGCTTCCCGAGATCTCCCGTTCACCCACCAACCAGACATAGCCGGACCCGGTCATTTCCAAAACTGCTGCTGTTTTGTATATTGTGCTGGCATCATCCTCACTAAAAGGAAAGAAAGTAACAGAAAGATAAAAGCATCTTATAAACCCAACAAAGGATGGCGCTTCCACGTGGTATTGGCCGCATTTTAATAAAGGCGTCAACTCCTATCTCATATTCCACCATGGAATGTTCCAGACTCATTTAATGACTCTCAATTGTTATGGTACAAGTCTCAGCATGAACCAGCAGAATATTTACCTCATAGATAAGGTTAAGGCAAGAGAAGTAAGAAAACAACACAAGGATCGGTCTAGAGTTACCACATGGTTTACCAGAGGAGTAAACACTGAGTTGTGCCAGGGATAGTTATTATGTTATGTTTAAAGAGGTACTCCGCCCCTAGACATCCTATCCCTTATCCAAAGGATAGGGGATAAGATGTCTAATCGCGGGGGTCCTGCTGCTGGGGACCCCCGCGATCTCCCTGCTGCACCCAGCGTTCGTTTAGAGCATTGGGTGCAGCGCCGAAGGCTCATGACATCATGGCAATGCCCCGCTCATGATGTCGCGGCCACGCCTCCTCAATGCAAGTTTATGGGAGGGGGCGTGACTGTCGTCACGCCCCCTCCCATAGACTTGCATTGAGGGGGCGTGGCCATGAAGTAAAGAACCCCGCATTGCCAGTCATCCGGCACGGAGTGAAGTTCGCTCCATGCACCAGATGTCTGGGGTGCCACAGCCGAGATTGCGGGGTCCCCAGTGGCGGGAACCCTGTGATCAGATATCTTTTTCCCTATCCTTTTAAGTTTTGGACAGTGAATTACAGGGACCTCCAATAGGTGGCAATGGAGAGCCAACTTTCTGCTTTCTGGAGGAGAGGTAATTTGCATACCTTATTTGCGAATAAGGCTCCCATCAACAACAGTCTCCACAAGAAAAAGGACTATACTTCATACTTACCGTATATCAAATACCTCTCACCCAGCTACCAACCAGGTCCCTGCTCTGCTGAGGAAGCAAAACCCAGAAACAGCTGTCTACATATGGGTCTTCTTCAATTTGGAGGAAATTCTTGTGTGGCTAATGATCCTTAGTTATCTTTCAAGACTTATTTATGAGTTGTACATTGACTTACAAGCTAACTAGCTCCAATAGTCTTCACCATTTTCTTTCTTCTGTAGAGATGCTAGTTTGCATACCTTTACCCAAGAGCATTGTCTTTACCACTGAGACCTATGTCATTGGCAGCTCAATCAGTTAACCAGTACCCTGTTCTATCATGGGGCAAAACTCTGAAACAACTGTCAACATATATGTCCTCTTACTTTTTAGAGAAGATTCTGCTTTTGCTGATGATCATTAGTCATGTTTCAGTTTATTGGTTGGACATTGATGTATAGAGTAGCGGTTTCACCATTTTCTTCATTCTGGAAAAAAAGCTAATTTGCATATCCATGTTCTGGTGAACATTGTCCGGACTATAAGACCGGCACAAGCTGGCGCTCTCTGACCCCCAGGCCTATGCCAGCCAGTACCTTGTTCTGTTTGAGGGGGGTCAAACCCAGAAGCAACTGTCTACATATGGTTCCTCTTCCTTTTTTTAGAAGGTTCTGGTTTGGCTCATGATCATCTTTGAAGATTTATTTATGGTTTGAACATTGATTTATAGGGTAACTATCTCCAAATAGATTCCCTGTTTCAAGATGGTGCTTTCACAAGGAGAAACTCTGACCCTCAGGCCTATGCCAACCAGTATGTTGCTCTGTATGAGGAGGTAAAGCCAAGAAAAAACTTTCTACATATAGGTCCTCTTCCTTGGAGAACACTGAACCCCCTCCCCCCCCCCCCCCCCCCCCCCCGCAATTTTCTGTGCGGGGCCCTGGCTCTTCCATGGCTCTTCCTATGCAGGAGGCATGTCGACCACAGCAGGACATAACGGCCAACATGCCCCCTCCGTGTATCTCTATTGGAGGGGAGAGGCAGAGATGAAGCGTTCGTGCATCCCCGCCTCTTCCATAGAGCTGAATGGGGGGGGGCGTGTCTGTCGACCTCTTGAGGTATGTGAGGTCGAGGACACAAGCATTAGCTGCACATAGCCACGGCAGTTTCGGGTCACCATACGGGAGATCGCAGGGAGTTCCAGTGGTTGGACCCCCTGCGATCAGACACTTATCCACTATCCTGCGGATAGGGGATAAGTTGTATAAGGCTGCAGTACTCCTTCAAATATTGATTATTAGGGTAACTATGTCCAATGGGTCTCACAGTTTCCTTTTTTTTCTGCAGGAAAGTTAATTTGCATACCCTTTTCCCAGGGAGCATTGCATGGCCAATAAGGCTAGATTCAGACTATGGAATCTCCAGGCAGAAATTTTCCGTCCGGAGATTCCGAGTGCGGCCAGCGCCGACTGAATCAGTCGGCGCTAGGACCTGGCAGACACTGCAGTCTCCAATAGACTGCAATGTGTTCCGCGAGTATTTCCGCCTGAAGAAAGAGCAACGCCATTCTTCAGGCGGAAATTTCCTAGCGGATTTTCCGTTCACAAATTCCGCTTCACAAATTCCGAAGTGTGAATTTGTGAACGGAAACCCATTCACTACACTATACATTTTAGCAAGCGGAATTTCCGCCTGCAATTTCAAAGCGGAATTGCAGATGGAAATTCCGTAGTCTGAACCTAGCCTAAGACTCCTGACACAAGCTAGTGTTCTCCACAAGGAAAAAAACTCTGACCCTCAGGCCTATGTCTAACCTCTCAACCTTTTTCTGTTTAAGGGGCACAACCCAGAAACAGCTCTCTACAGATGGGTCCTTTTCCTTATAGAGGAGTTTCTGGTTTGGTGGATAATCTCTTGACAAGTTCAGAGGCTTTTTCACTGGTCAGCCATTGAGTTGTTACCTTCAAAAAGTGGCGCTTTCTACCTTTTGAGAGACTAAATTTTTTAACACTTTTCCGAGGGAGCATTGCATGGACTATAAGACTCTCTACATCAGCTGGTGGTCTCTGCAAAGAGAACCCCTTCCCCTCATACTTATGCCAATGACCTTTTAACCAGCTAACCATTGTCCTGCTCTGTTAGGGGGGAAAAATTCTGATGGACTGTCTCCAGATGTTTCAGGACTGTTTTATGGATTGAACAATTGCATGCAGGATAAGTACCTCCAATAGGTGGCTCTAGTGAGACAACTTTCTCCCTCCTGTAGGAGGACTTTTTTGCATGTTCATGTTAAACAGCATCAATCATCAATGACATCAATTCAATATCGTTTGTTTTGTCTAACACAGTGTTTCCCAACCAGTTTGCCTCAAGCTGTTGCAAAACTACAACTTGCAATTTTGCAACAGCTGCAGGCACACCAATTGAGAAACACTGGTCTAACGTCTGAATTGGATCTGTAATCTATGTATGGTAGATATGCTGACATTGTATATCAGCCAGCTTCATGGGGTTAAATTGTTATGTGTGTTTATTGGTTACTTGTGGGTATGGTCTCCACCCATGTGTTTAACTTGAGCCATAGCGATAAAGATATTATAGAAAGTGAATGGAGAGAACATAGATATGTTAAAACATGGATAGATATAAGTTAAATAAATTACAGATAAATAGATAGATAAATTGAAGGTGGACAGAAAGTTATCAGTTAGTTAGAATTACAATACTATTTTTCAATAGGGAACAATATGAAAATCAAAATTATGAGGATAGTTCTGTGCTTGGCTGTCCATAGGCATTTCGGGGGAAATTTAAAATAACCTGTGCAGAGGAAAAGTTGCTGAGTTGCCCAAAGCAACCAATCCGTATGCTTCCTTCATTTTTCAGAGGCCTTTTAAAGAAATGAAAGAATCGATCTGATTGGTTGCTATGGGCAACTCAGCAACTTTTCCTCTGGACAGGTTTTCATAAATCTCCCCCCTCCTGTCCATAGAAAAAAAAATTATTTCAGAAAGGGCAAGTGATATACATAAAGGGAATGTGTCATCAGAAAAAGACCAATTGCTTAAACCAATTTTTATGTTTCAGGAGTTATCTGGTGACTAAAAACATGTCTAATCACTGAGGATTGGGGGGTCTGACCTTTGGGAGATGATTTACACAGTACACTACTATTGATGGCATGTGGAAGGGAAAATGGCTTACTGATGCGCAAGATTTGCAAGGTGCTATGTGAGCAGAAATGTAAGAAACAGCTACAGCAAGCAAGAAGTTACACTAAGCACATAGGTGCTGCTTCTGCGGTTGAGAAGCCAATGGGAGGGGGACAGAGAAATTACACTGGAGCTCTGGACAAACAAAAGTAGGTACAACAGTATTTACAAAAAGGATGGCTGTCCTGAGCTTTAATGGTCGTCAGAGATGAGATGGAAGCCTTGATTTACATTTCAGGAACACTGCAGATCATCTTTAGCAGGCGGACTGGCTCAGCTTGCAGGCATACAACCCAGGTTTTTTTCAGGATTTCCTGTATATTCTCTCTTGCACATAGCACACGCTAATACCCGCTCTTACTTCCTGTGTTTTGTCACGGGAGGTCCAACCGCTGAGACCCCCCATGAGCTCTAATACGGGTCCCAACTCTAACCTTGAAATGCTCAGGCCCTCACCTACCGAGACAAACTGGTCTCGAGAGTGACAATCAGCACCACTAATTGCTGGCTGCAGCGTTGTTCCAACGCCATTCTCAACACTAGTTTGCATAAGAATGTGAGGACTGGAGAGCTCCCAGATAAGAGCTAAGCCCCTATTCTGGAGATCACGGAGGACCCAGCAGTCAGACACAAGTCAAGATAAGTTTAGACACGTTTTTTTTCCCAGGATAATCTCTTTAAGACATATTTCTTAAAATTTTTTTTCATTTTACTATCTCTATTTTAAAATAATTCTGAAATCTTGTAGTTATCATTTCGACCACTAGGTCTAGAACTAAGCTAAGACTTCATGTATTGTCTGTGATGATAAGGAGGAGGCCGCTGGAAGTGATCTTCACAATAGCTGTTGCTCACAGCTTAGCCTACCCCTTCCTTGGTAAAGGTCACAGAACACATCCAGAAACCTTTCCAATTGATGTTAGTAGGACAGCTTCTGTCTATTGTTTCCATATCTTTAAATGCTGTTAATAAATAATAATATACAAAAAAAAAACACACACATATATATATATATATATATATATATACACACACAGCGTATATACTCGAGTATAAGCCGACCCGAGTATAAGCCGAGACCCCTAATTTCAACCCAAAATCCCAGGAAAAGCTATTGACTCGAGTATAAGCCTAGGGTGGGAAATACATCATCCCCCCTGTCATCATCCAGACCCGTCATTAACATCCTCATCATCATCACCGCCTGTCATCATCCAGACCCTCATCATCATCACCTGTCATCATCCCCTTGTCATCATCCCACACATCCCCCCTTCATCATCCCCTTGTCATCATCCCCACCCCCCTTCATCATCCCCTTGTCATCATCCCCACCCCCCTTCATCATCCCACACACCCCCTTCATCATCCTCTTATCATCCCACACCCCCCCCCCCCCCTTCATCATCCTCTTCTCATCATCCGCCCTCAGTGGTCTTCAACCTGCGGACCTCCAGAGGTTTCAAAACTACAACTCCCAGCAAGCTTGCTGGGAGTTGTAGTTTTGAAACCTCCGGAGGTCCGCAGGTTGAAGACCACTGCGGCCTTCGACATCATCCAGCCCCCTCTCACCCCCCTTTAGTTCTGTACAGTACTCACCTCCGCTCGGCGCTGGTCCGGTGCTGCAGGGCTGTCCGGAGAGGAGGTGGTCCGGTGGGATAGTGGTTCTGGGCTGCTATCTTCACCGGGGGCGCCTCTTCTCCGCGCTTCCGGCCCGGAATAGAGGCATTGCCTTGACAATGACGCAGAAGTACGTTGGCAATTAACGTACCTCTACGTCGTTGTCAAGGCAACGTGACTATTCTGGGGCCGGGCCCGAAGCGCTTAGAAGAGGCCTCCCCAGTGAAGATAGCAGCCCGGAACCACTATCCCACCGGACGACCTACTCACCGGACAGCCCTGCAGCACCGGACCAGCGCCGAGCGGAGGTGAGTACTGTACAGAACTAAAGGGGGGTGAGAGGGGGCTGGATGATGTCGAAGGCCGCAGTGGTCTTCAACCTGCGGACCTCCGGAGGTTTCAAAACTACAACTCCCAGCAAGCCCGGACAGCCGATGGCTGCCCGGGCTTGCTGGGAGTTGTAGTTTTGAAACCTCTGGAGGTCCGCAGGTTGAAGACCACTGCGGGTGGAGAGTTCACTCGAGTATAAGCCGAGGGGGGGTGTTTTCAGCACGAAAAATCGTGCTGAAAAACTCGGCTTATACTCGAGTATATACGAGATATATATATATATATATATATATATATATATATATATATATATATATATATATTTACAGTCAGAAAATAGAAACAGATTAGAAAAAGGAACATGTTTCAGTGTATGAAAAAAAGATATAGACAATGTATTCCCATCAAAAGGTTATCCCCTATCCACAGGATAAAGCAGTGGGAAACACTGAGATAGGGGCTACCAAGCTGATCAGTTGAAGTCCAGTCACTGGGTCCACCACTGATCATAAGAACGATGAAAAGGCATTCCCTGAGAAAATGGAACACACAGTGAGTGTGCAGCCATATTCCATTGATTCCCTATAGGTCTTGAAGTGCTACAACTTTCTAAAATGTCCTGAAGTAGTGACAGAGGTGGTGGTGTACTGGATAGCAGCTTACCTTGCAGAGAGGATGATCACTCTGGCTTCCAGTCCCTTTGCTTCAGTCAGAAGGGCAGTCACATTTTTGGTCCCAGGTTCAAAATGAAGAACTTTTTCTGCCTGTGATTGGTGTGAGCAAAGGGAATTAGGACAGGTAATACATACCTTTCCGAGAGAAAGAGAGCCATGCTATCTAGAGAAAGAAGGTTATACACTCTTTTCACAAGTAAAGAGAGAATTTATTTTCTTAAACAAATCTATGTCCAATATTTTCTTTCATTACTTTTTTCCTTTTCTTTATTTTTTTCTTTATTTTTTTTCTTTGCTTTCATTTTGCACTCTGCATGCAAACTGAAGTTTTGCCAAGACCCAAAAAAAGAGAAACAAAAAGGAAAAAAAAAAAAAAAAACACGTGCATTTTATAAGATATTAGGAAAAGAAAAAAGTCTGGAAATGCAATTTTGTAAGAAAAAAACAAAAAAAAATTCCAATGTGTGTCCTCTTCCCAAAATCAAAAAACAAAAAAGAATATATATCACAAATAAAAAAAGAGAAAAAAATGTTTTTGGTTTTAAACTTAGGATTGACCTTTTGAAGAATAATAAAGGTGAATATATACTGTAGAATCAATCTTCCTTTTTTTATTTAATAAAAAAAAATAATAATGACAAAAAACTTGCAGGTTATTTGATTGGTTTACATGCATTCCTAACAAACTTTAGCTGCTGGAGGTGCCCACAATTTTTGTAACATTAATATATATTGCTTATAATTTATATATATTTTTTTTCCGCTAGCCCCTCCAGCATCAAAGAATAAACAGAGTTCACTGCAGGGGCAGGCTCAGCACTTACATTTCCCATTGTCTTGTCCAATCCATTACCGGATTGCACAAAAATAGCAGACAGTCACGGACCACCTAATGTAGGTGGGGGGCAGGGGGAGGAATTTAGATCGTTTTGTTTTTGGTTTTGGGGTGTCTGTGACTTAGTTAGAACCGGTGGGCTACGTGCATTTTCCATGCATATATACCTTGGGTCCACGCTTGTTGTCATAGGAAAGTTGTTCGAGGTTTTCATAGTTCCTTTTTTTACTCTGATGAATAATGTGCACAGAGAAAATATGTAGACACAGAAGAATATTATAAACAGTTGAATATGGTGTGTAGAAAAGCAATCCAACATCCACCTCATCTCTCCACCTCTGCTAAAGGGTGATAATAACACTGGAGCTTGCAAAAAAATATATGATGTATGTCAGTGAATGTAGACCATAGGCAGCAAAGCTATTGTACACTGAGGGCTGAGGCCAACTTACAGGGGGTTGTCGGGCGGGATAAATATTTTATTAAAATCAGTAATTTCAAAAGAGTATTTTTTTTTTTTTTTTTTTAACCTTGATGGTTTTTTTAGGGTAAAAGGGGTAGTCCAGCACTTATAAACTTGATGCACAAGGTTTGCAAGGTGCTATATAATCAGAAATGTAAGAAACAGCAAGGAAGGGGTTACACTTAGAACTAAGCTACTGCTTCTGCTGTTGAGAAGCCAAAAAAAGGGGAAAAGAGATTAAACTGAATTTATAGACATATGGCAGCAGGTACACTGGTGTTTGCAGAAGGGACAGCTGCCCCTAGCTTTATGGGTGGTCAGAGATGAGAGGGAAGCATTGATTTACATTTCAGGAACAGTACAAATCATCTTCAGGTTACAGGTATACAGTCTCTCCTGAACATAGTACAAGCTAAGCTTCACCCCCACTTCTTGTGTTTTGTGCTGATGTTAGGTTTTTGTAAGTCTGTCTCTAGTAACTGCTACAACAGGCAGTGGATAGGAGGTTGCAAAGAAAAGGGAGACCCATTGGCCAAGACTTTAGGGATGTTTTTCTGGGGTAAGGAGTCATCTTCGATAAATTATGTGAGTCATAAGAACATAGGTTATCGAATAGAGGAAATAAAATATAAAGATATAGGTTATCGAATAGAGGAAAGTTGTAAAAAAAAAAAAAATCATTAGTCACCCCAACTTCCTGATCCAGTCTCAACATACAGGAAATGTCCCCTCAGCCAATTGCCAATCACTAATAACCACTGTGGCCAATAAATGGCTGAAAATAAATTTTTAGTCACTTTCTGTGTGTGCTAAAATGGGAGCCGGAAGTGGAGATCAGTACAGACCCAGTGACAAATGGGACAGTATCAGTGTGGGATCCAGAAGGTGAGTAATTTTATCTCGTCAACCTAGTCGGCCCTGATTTTAAAAAATGTATCCCGTCAGACAATTTTTATCTCTGAAATAGAAATTTTAATATTTATTTTATTTATATGTTGCAGGGCCATAGCTAGTGGGGTGGGCTTTGGTTTGGGGCATCAGGGGGCACCAATAAGCCACTCTGCCCTGACCAGGGCTGGGATAGTAAACTAGATATTTGCCCCAGTTTAAGGATGAACTAGCTACGACTCTGCTATGTTGTGCCCCAGGGCCCTTTCATACATCTGAGATGTGTAAAAATAAAACAAAAAAAAATCTATGAATGTCTTTCTTAATGGTCAAAATGCTGAATGTGCTGTTTATTGGGGGCGAGAAAATGGAAGGCAGATTATAATATCTTGTCTGTTTATCCCCCTATGGACATGCAATGAAATCCCGTCAACATCCTCACAGTATATAAGAAACAGATATTAACAGAATAGGGTTTGTTTTATTTATGATATCAAGATTGTTTAAAAAATATCCAAAGGTTTTTTTTTTCATTTGCAAAAAAAGTTTAAAAATGACATGAAATTCTACAATTCACCAATTTAATTACTGCTTGCATGAATATATTATAATGTTAAATCATCAAATGATATAGTAACTGTAAAAACAATTTGCATAAATTTTCCAGTGTCGTGTTGTTCATTGGTTACTTACATATAAATGTCATACATTTTTTGAACTATTAAAAATATATATGTTGAAAAAAAAAGAGTTATTAGTAGCCCCATTTTTTTAACTGTGGATATATCTTTTTAATATTTCCGAGTTGGGCTATTTTTGTGTATTATTATTATCATTGTTATAATAAAAAAAATTGTATGTAGTTTTTTATTTTTATTTATTTATTCATTTTGTATTTACTTTTTCAGCCTATTTTATAAATCAGTATCTTCACTTTTGTAAAAAAAAAAATAAAGGACACTGCCCCTCTAACGTGACCCCCAACTTCATTCCTTAAGTGAATTAATACATAGTATTGGGTAATTTTTCCCCATTAGGAAAAAAAATGTTTTTACAATCTGCTACTGTAGGTTCATTGTTCTGTGCTATGGGTGTCATAGCTGCAAGATTGACTGGAAATAATTGAAAGTAAATATTTGTTATCTTTGAAATGTTGCTGGGATTGTGTTCCATACGTTTTGCTTACTGCCTCAATTTTTTAAAGGTTAATTTCTCAAATAAAAATATGAAATATTTCTATTATAATCACATTTCTATGATATAAAACTTCTATAATATTAAACAACTGCTAATAATATTAATAATTCAAGCATCTAATAATATTACTTTATTTCTATCATATAAAATATAACATATTTCTATAATATTTGTGATAATATTTCATTTCAATAATATTTCTTTACTATAAAATATAAATTATTTCAAATTTCTAAATTAATAATAATCCTAATTTTTCTATAATAAATTAAAAATATGTCTACTCCGTTACTAGACATCTTATCCCCTATCCGAAGGATAGGGGATAACATGTCTGAATGCGGGGGTCTAGCAATGGAGTACCCCTTTAAAGGGGTATTCCAGGCAAAACCTTTTTTTATATATATCAACTGGCTCCGGAAAGTTAAACAGATTTGTAAATGACTTCTATTAAAAAATCTTAATCCTTCCAATAGTTATTAGCTTCTGAAGTTTTCTGTCTAACTGCTCAATGATGATGTCACGTCCCGGGAGCTGTGCATGATGGGACGTGAGTCATCAGAGAGCAGTTAGACAGAAAACAACAACTCAAATTCAGAAGCTAATAACTATTGGAAAGATTAAGATTTTTTAATAGAAGTAATTTACAAATCTATTTAACTTTCCGGAGCCAGTTGATATATAAAAAAAAGTTTTGGCCTGGAATACCCCTTTAATATAATAGCGAATTTTATAATATGAATATTTTTTTAATAATACTGAATATTTCTATTATAAAATGATAACAAACTATAATATAATACATTTCTGTAATAATCCTTATATTTCTATAATAAATAAAAAATATCAGACTTCTATAATATAAATATTTCCATAATAATACTGTAATAAAATCATAATCTAAAATATTTATTTTAATAATAATAATCATAATATTTCTAGAATGAAATATAAAAATGCTATAATATTTAATTTGAATTATTATTATTATTATTAATAATAAAACTATCATGTAAAATATTTCAATAATAATCTTAATATTTTTTTATAATAAATTTAAAATGTGTCTATTATATTAGTAATACAAATGTAATAATAAAATATTAATCTTATTTCTGTAATATTAAATATTTCCATAATATTTGTATAATACAAAATATAATATTTATATAATAGAATAATTTAATAATACAGAATTTTCTATAGAAAAATGTGTTATTTAGAGCTCTATGCTCAAAGTTCCTTGTTTTTGCAAGGGACATATCCAGTTCCTACAAATAATTTATAATTATTTAAATAATTAAATGTTATATTTTAATGTAATGTATTGTATTGGATTGCAGTGAGCTGCACGTATTACATGTGCATGTATATATATTAGCGTCACATGTCACCCTGATAATAGAGATCTTTGCAGTAAAGTTGAGTGTGTACAGAAGGCGCCTTTTGTTCTCCCAGTTCATGACTCCTAAACACATGTTACCAGGAGATCATGGTCACCATGTGGATGTCACATACACACCAACTAGGTCTTTATCTTCTATTCTGTGCATATTGCCTGTTCATATGTCTTAAAGCAAGGAAGCCACTCTGACCTCTGGAAAACTGTTACCTTGGTTTTACATGTAAAATTATTCAGAGACATAGCTTGACATTAATGCCTCCCAATGAGGGAAATATAAATATCCTGAATACTAATGCTTGTCCCTGGCCCTATCTTATATGAAGGATAGCCTTATGCCTATCCCATACATGCTTTAACTCCTTCACTGTATTTGCAGCTCCACCTCCACTTCTGCAGGAAGACTATTCCATGCATCCACTACTCTCTCAGTAAATTAATATTTCCTCATATTACTGCAGAAATCTTTCTCCTCTATATAACACTATGTCCTCTTGTAGTAGTTTTTCTCCTATATAAATCTACTCTCCTCCTTTACCGTGTTGATTCCCTTTATGTATATAAAAGTTTCTATTGTATCTCTCTGTCTTGTCTTTCTTCTATACAAGTTAAGGTCCTTTAACCTTTCCTGGTAAGTTTTATCCTGCAGACCATGTAATAGTTTAGCATCTTCTCTGAACTCTTTCCAAAGTATTTATGTCCTTCTAGAGATACAGTCTCAAGTACTGTGCACAATTCTCCATGTAAGGTCTCACCAGTGCTCTGTGCAAATGCACTTCCCTCTCTATGGCTAATACCTCTCCCTATACACCCATGAGCACTTCACTCTACTGCTAATACCTCTTCCTATTCACCCATGAGCACCTCCCTCTACTGCTAAAACCTCTCCCTATACACCCATGAGCACTTCCCTCTACTGCTAATACTTCTCCCTATACACCCATGAGCACTTGATGGTGCCATGGAAGATAGGTGGTCCAGCAGATCCACACTGCCCATTGGGAAGGGGATGTGGACAAAGGTGGATAAGACCTAGAGGGCATATAAGCTCTTATGAAAATCATGTGAGCTAGGCTCTCCATATTCACCTAAATTCGATTACCCATATGGATCTTCTTTTCCCAGCTTGATCCTATTGGCCAAAAATAGCAAAACACGTGGTAGTGACATGTGTGAGAAACATGTATGTTAGATCGTGTATTGCCAACATGTCCAGATACGTGGTCTCAGCAGCATTCTACACCTATAACACATCAGTATAATTTTGGAATGTCCAGACCTCTATGCCGAATTGAGCACAGTGCATTTCCTCAGGGAGCTGGGCAGCCAGCGGGGGTTTCCAAACTATCGCATGAGCAATGTCAGCAAAAGCCACGTTGACAGCGTGTCAAATGGATATGGTGGAGCAAATGTTATGGATGTAACAGCAAGAGCTCCCCTGAGAATCTGAACTGTACGGACAAAGCTCAAAAAAGTTCCATCAAAATTTGTTGTCTTCGCTAGCCAATTCATCCAGCTGCTGGCTACGTGTGGTGGTGGGCAAGGTGTTCCTGCCATGTTATGCCAAATTTGTCATGATACCTGCTTTGTTGGTTTTGTGATTAGATTTGCAAAGCTCCAGGCTATTCCCTTGTTCTTGATTGACTTAACCGTAGGAGATTAGGCCTATGGCAAAGCAAGTGAGATGAATTCTAGTACAAAGGTTTGTCTGGTGCTAGTGACACACTCTAGATGTATAAGCACAATGTTGTCATGTTACAATGAGAAGAGAAAACATGTCTTAACATATAGAAATCTACATATAGGTCTGAGGAATGTTAAACAGGGTTATCGCTATAGTCAACGTGAGTTTCCCATACTAACCTTGGTCTCCTTTTCTTCCAGCAAAGTCTCCAGCTTCTTCTGAGCTGCCCGACCTTCGTGGTCATCGCTCACTATGAGAATGACGTGGTTCCAGCCAAAAATGCGCATCATCTCAAACCATACCAACGCCTGATGGGAATATGGAGGAACCGTGCGTAGGAAAGACAGGTGTATGCTCTGAAGGAGAGGAATGAGAACAATATGGCCTTGTCCATAATGGCAATATCCCAAATATTTAATATATGAATTGTTACTTGGTAATTTATTGATATAGTGTGCATGTAGCTTACCTTATCTGAATATATAGACATCCTGGTTGTCAGTCCGATGACTGGAATCCGATAAAATCCGGCTGTGTATGAGACTGGGGTCGGTGTCAGGTGATCAGTTGGTGCTGGTGGGTGACTTACCAATATTGCGTATACCTAGAGGGGAAACATTAAAAGGAAAGAAGTTGGCAGCTACAGGCCAGTGGGCATAACATCTGTAATAGTAACATAAGGGATGACTGACAACCCAAAGTGCACAAAGCAGCATTACTCTACTGAGGTCAGATGATGTCATCTCATTAATTCTTATAAAGTTCTAAAAAAAAGGTGGTGACAGGGATAGCTGAGCTTCAGAAAAGTTTTCATTATGATCTATGTGTCCTGTATAAAATACATAGTAACTTCTCCTGTGTCCTGTATACAATACATAGTAACTTCTCCTGTGCCCTGTATACAATACATAGTAACTCCTCCCTGGTCCTGTATACAATACATAGTATCTCCTCCCCTGTCCTGTATACAATACATAGTAACTTCTCCTGTGTCCTGTATACAGGCCTCCTGCCTGTGGATGGCGCTGTATTCTCCGCTGGCCTCCTGCCAGTCCTCTCACACATGCCACAGACCACATTATAGCATTGATCACATACTCATGAAATTCCCCGGTGAGCGGCTATAATGGACGCCAGGGATCTGGGAGGCATTAAGATCCTTTTCATTAGGACAGAAGCGCTTTCAGCTGTCAGGAAATTTACTGACGATAAAATCTCACAAATTACATTTTCCCGGTCATTAGTTGTATCCAGGAAAGTAACATAAATCATCACCATGTGATAGGACTGACACATTGACACGCAGTCCTGACCTCACCACATGACAGGACGGGTCACTGACCCTTCAGGGGAGCACCACACTTATCACCTGAAATACTCTGTGCTGCTTAGGACCCTGCTCTTTCACCTATCCTCTACTTGTGCCATCTCCCATCTTCACACAGTGATTCCCCACTGTCCACTGGCCGGACGAGCACCTTCCTCTCTGTAAATGCTTAGACAAGAGGCTGTTTAGCTTTAGTCACACTTTCATTTTTATAAGACAAGAAAACATAATGGGGGAAATCAAAACCTGTGTTGAGAGTGGAGCAGTTGCCCATAGCAACCAATCAGATTCACCTTTCAGAGGCCTCTTTAAAAATGAAAGCAGCAATCTGATTGAACAGATAGATAGATCTGATCGTTATACTGTCTAATATCTATCTATCTATCTATCTATCTATACAATGCAAAAAATGGCTGCAGCACTTAAAATTCAGTGAAAAAACAGGTGGTAGCTTTATTCCATAGTGAAATACAGATGCCCCATTTCGGCTACCTGTGCAGCCTTTTTCAAGCATACAAAGGGACTAAAAACAGAGATATATATATAGGACCACTCCTAACATGGGGTGGAGTAACAGGTGTTACTCCACCCCATGTTAGGGGTGTTCCTATATATATATATATATATATATATATATATATATCTTTGTTTTTAGTCACTTTGTATGCTTGAAAAAGGCTGCACAGGTAGCCGAAATGGTGCATCTGTATTTCACTATAGAATAAAGCTACCACAACAATGCTGGACGTGGATCCTCTGACCTGTGTGGCAGATGACACGCGCCGTATCAGGGAGCGGACTCTAAGGTGCGGCTGGTCTTCACCAGAGCCAGCTGCAAGGCAGGATGGGCTTGCTGCGGCAGGCGACACCCAGGTCACTACCCCCAATACAACCACACAGGTGGATGGGTAAAGACGTGGTACAGAAAGATGAGGCAGAGGCGTAGTCAGACTTAGCAGAAGGTCAAGGCAGGCGGCAAAGATGCGTAGTCAAATAACGTAGCGTAAGGGTAAATATACACAGGCAAGGCAACAGACAGTAAGGTATGCTTAATCTCTGGCTAGGGGCACTGAAGATCAGGCAGGGAAGAGAGGGAGGTGCAGGAACTTATAGATTAGCCTCAGGTGTAACATATAATTAGGGGCATACTGGCCCATGCTGAGAAGCAGAGGAGGAGGCAGCAGAGGAGCGTGGTCAGTGACGGGCTGTGATTCGCATGCGGGCGCGCCCCACGATGCAAATCCTAGTCCTGCCGGCAGCAGGGAAGAGAGGGACAATGAGCTCACAGCCAGTGCGTGCGGCCAGAGCGCAAGGTGATACAGTACCTCCCTTTTTGGTCTCCCCCTCCTCTTGCGGTTCAGAAATTTCCTGAGAAGGTCTCGGTTCAGGATATTGTCCTGTGGCTCCCAAGACCTCTCCTCCGGACCGGATCCTTTCCAATCCACAAGAAAAAAGCGTTTTAATCTGATAAACTTGGAGTCCAAGATTTCTTTAACAACAAAAACATCAGAGGTACCAGAGATGGGAGTGGGCGAGATGTCTTTTTGAGAAAAGCGGTTGTGGATGACTGGTTTCAAGAGGGAAACATGGAAGGAATTTGGGATCCGGAGAGAGGAGGGCTGACGGATAGAAAAGGCCACGGAATTTAAAAGGGTACTCAGGTGGAAAACCTTTTTTTTTTTTTCATCAACTGGTGCCAGAAAGTTAAACAGATTTGTAAATTACTTCTATTAAAAAAATCTTAATCCTTCCAGTACTTATTAGCTGCTGAATACTACAGAGAAAATTATTTTCTTTTTGGAACACAGAGCTCTCTGCTGACATCACAAGCACAGTGCTCTCTGCTGACATCTCTGTCCATTTTAAGAACTGTCCAGAGTAGGAGAAAATCCCCATAGCAAACATATGCTGCTCTGGACAGTTCCTAAAATGGACAGAGATGTCAGCAGAGAGCACTGTGCTTGTGATGTCAGCAGAGAGAAAATAATTTCCTCTGTAGTATTCAGCAGCTAATAAGTACTGGAAAGAAGTGACCTATTTAACTTTCTGGCACCAGCTGATTTAAAAAAAAAAAAAAAAAAAAAAAAAGTTTTCCACCGGATTACCCCTTTTAGCGTTTCTTGATTTTAGAAGGACCCAGATAGCGAGGACCCAGTTAATAACTGGGTACCTTATAGTGGATATACTTGGATGATAACCAGACTGCCACCAGGAGAGAATTCAGGAGAAGAATGCCTTTTCTTGTCTGCTTGAGACTTAATACGAGTCGTGGCAAGAAAAAGGGAGTGACGAGTCTTCTGCAAGATGGTGGAGAAATTTCACACTTGCTCATCAACCATAGGAACTCAAGAGGAAGAAGACAAGGGAAGAGGAGGCCGAAGATGACATCCATAAACCACAAAGAAAGGTGACGTCCCAGTGTATTCGGAATCTCTATGATTGTACGAAAACTCTGCCCAGGGAAGTAAATCGACCCAGTTGTCTTGACGAGCAGAAATGAAATGGTGAAGATAGTCTCCTAAGATCTGGTACACCTTTTCGATCTGTCCATTGGATTGTGGGTCATAAGCTGAGGAAAAATCCAACTTAACTTGAAGACAAGAGCAGAGGGCCCGGCAGAACTTAGAGACGAATTGGACTCCACAGTCGGATACAATATGTGAAGGCAATCCATGTAAGCAGAAGATGTGACATAATAAAAGCTTAGCAAGCTGCGGTGCAGATGGAAGTCCAGGAAACGGCACAAAATGAGCCATTTTAGAGAATCGGTCCACTACAACCCAGATGACCGTATTGCTGCCAGAAGGAGGAAGGTCAGTAATAACGTCCATAGCAATATCGGTCCAGGGAAGTTCTGGAACTGTCAAAATCTGTAGAAGATCTGCAGGTTTGAAACGAGGGGTCTTGTCCCGGGCACAGACCGAACAGAAAATCAATGACATCCTGTTTTAAAGTAGGCCACCAATACTCTCTAAAGATGAGCTGCAAGGACTTACAAATACCGGAATGACCGGCCATAAGCGAGTAGTGACCCCACTTCAAGACTCAGAGTCTTAAATGAGGAGATACATAAGTCTTTCCAGGAGGCAGGTGCTGAAGAGTTGCTGGTGCTGCAGAGATGAGACATTCAGGAAGAATAATATGTTGAGGAAGAGATTCCTGGTCAAGAACATCCAAGGATCTAGATAAGGCGTCAGCTCATAAATTCTTCTCTGCTGGACGGAAGTGAATGAAGAAATCAAATCTAGATAAGAACAGAGACCAACAGGCCTGCCGATGGTTGAGACGATGGGCAGACTGTAAATAGAGCAAGTTCTTGTGGTCAGAATAAATAGTAACCAGATGTACAGAACCCTCCAAGAAATGATGCCATTCTTCCAAAGCCAGCTTAATTGACAAGAGCTGGCGATCTCCAATGGTAAAATTTTGGTAAAATTTTGGTAAAATCCGCAGGAGAGAAGGTCTTAGAGAAAAAAACACAGGTTACAATTCTTCTTTTACAAGACTTTTGTGTTAAAACTGCGCCAGCTCCAACTGAAGAAGCATCCACCTCCAAAAGAAATGGCTTGCCTGGATCAGGTCTAGATAAAACTGGAGCTGAAGTGAAGGTGGACTTTAACTGTTTGAAAGCTTCTTCAGCCTCTGGAGTCCAAACCTTAGGATTGGAAGTCTTCTTGGGGAGAGAGACAACTGGTGTAACCGGTGTTACTTTCCTGCTTGCAGCGCCTGGTCAGCGAGTCTGACCGGGAGTGCTGCTCTGTGTCCCTCGGCGGGGATGCGATCCCCGTGGCGGGACGTGCCCGTCCGCGGGTCGCATCCCGTGTCCCTCACCGGCCCCATCCTTCTGCTCAGTCCCGGCGCGCGTGACCCCGCTCTCTAGGGCGCGCGCCGGGTCTCTCAGATTTAAAGGGCCAGTGCACCATTAATTGGTGCCTGGCCCAATTAGTTCCAAGCACTCCCCACACCATAAATACCCACTTCCCCTTCTTGTCCCTGCCGGATCTTGTTGCCTTGTGCCCTGAGAAAGCTTTTCTGTGTGTTCCATTGCCTGTGTATCCAGACCCTTGCCGTTGCCCCTGACTGCGAACCGTTGCTGCCTGCCCAGACCTTCTGCTACGTCCGAACTTGCTCTTGCCTTGTCCTTGTGAACCGCGCCTGTCTCAGCTGTCAGTGAGGTTGAGTCGCTATCGGGTGGAACGACCTGGGGGTTACCTGCCGCTGCAAGTCCATCCCGCTTTGCGGCGGGCTCTGGTGAAAACCAGTAACCCCTTAGATTCCGTTCCACTGGTACGGCCCACACCATCCCCTCACTGACACAGAGGATCCACCACCCGTGTCCTCCCCGCATACCAGTCTGGATCCTGACAACTGGGGCCACCAAGGTGGAGTAATCAGGAATAAATTACCGATAATAATTGGCAAAGCCGAGAAACTGCTGAATAGCTTTCAAGCCGGAAGGTCATGGCCAGTCCAGTACAGCGGATAACTTGTTTGGGTCCTTTTAAAGACCCTGACAGGTAACGATATAACCCAGAAAAGGAAAGACTGTTTTTTTTCTACGGTACACTTCTCTAGTTTTGCAGAGAGAAGATTGTCTCAGAGACGTAGTAATACTTGGTGGAGGTGAGAGTGATGAGTCAAAACATTGGGCGAGTAGATGAGAATGTCGTCGAAATAGACAAAGACACAGGAGTATAGGAGGTCACAAAATATATGATTGACGAACTCCTGGAAGACTGATGCATTACAGAGTCCGAATGGCATGACAAGATACTCGAAATGTCCGTCACGAATATTAAACACCGTCTTCCATTCATCTCCTTCTCCTATACAAATCAAATTATAGGCCCCACGAAGGTCTAGTTTGGAGAAGATCTTTGCTCCACGCAAACGATCAAATAATTCTGAGATCAAAGGAAGAGGATAGCGATTCTTGACAGTAATTTTATTGAAGCTACGATAATCAATGCAAGGTCGCAAAGAACTGTCTTTTTTCTCCACAAAGAAAAATCCAGGTACGCCCCTGGTCCTTAACAGATTAAAGAATTTATTTGCAAATTATGGTGGAAAATAAGTATTTGGTCACCTACAAATCACAGACCTGTAACTTCTTCTTTATGAGTCTCCTCTGTCCTCCACTCGTTACCTGTATTAATGGCTCCTGTTTGAACTTGTTATCAGTATAAAAGACACCTGTCCACAACCTCAAACAGTCACACTCCAAACTCCACTATGGCCAAGACATAAGAGCTCGCAAAGGACACCAGAAACAAAATTGTAAACCTGCACCAGGCTGGGAAGACTGAATCTGCAATAGGCAAGCAGTTTGGTGTGAAGAAATCAACTGTGGGAGCAATTATTAGAATATGGAAGACATACAAGACCACTGATAATCTCCCTTGATATGGGCCTCCACGCAATATCTCACCCTGTGGTGTCAAAATGATCACAAGAACGGTGAGCAAAAATCCCAGAACCACATGGGAGGACCTAGTGAATGACCTGCAGAGAGCTGGGACCAAAGTAACAAAGGCTACCATCAGTAAAACACTACGCCGCCAGGGACTTAAATCATGCAGTGCCAGACGTGTCCCCCTGCTTAAGCCAGTACATGTCCGTGCCCGTCTGAAGTTTGCTGGAGAGCATTTGGATGATCCAGAAGAGGATTGGGAGAATGTCATATGGTTAGATGAAACCAAAGTAGAACTGTAAAAACTCAACTCGTCAAGTTTGGAGGAGAAAGAATGCTTAGTTGCATCCAAAGAACACCTACTGTGAAGCATGGGGGGTGGAAACATCATTCTTTGGGGCTGTTTTTCTGCTAAGGGACCAGTACGACTGATCCGTGTAAAGGAAAGAATGAATGGGGCTATGTATCGTGAAATTTTGAGTGAAAACCTCCTTCCATCAGCAAGGGCATTGAAGATGAAACGTGGCTGGGTCTTTTAGCATGATAATGATCCTAAACACACCATCTGGGCAACGAAGGAGTGGCTTCGTAAGAAGCATTTCAAGGTCCTGGTGTGGCCTAGCCAGTCTCCAGATCTCAACCCCATAGAAAACCTTTGGAGGGAGTTGAAAGTCCGTGTTGCCCAGCGACAGCCTCAAAATATCACTGCTCTAGAGGAGAGCAGTAATGAGGAATGGGCCAAAATACCAGCAACAGTGTGTGAAAACCTTGTGAAGACTTACAGAAAATGCTTGATCTCTGTCATTGCCAACAAAGGGTATATAACAAAGTATTGAGATGAACTTTTGTTATTAACCAAGTACTTATTTTCTCATTATGTCTCTCATAGTTGAGGTTATAACCTATGATGAAAATTACAGGCCTCTCTCATATTTTTAAGTGGGAGAACTTGCACAATTGGTGGCTGACTAAATACTTTTTTGCCCCACTGTAGATAGATAGATAGATAAAAGATACCACCCCAGGTATAGAGTCTCTTCACCCCTCAACCCTGGGTATACAGCCACTTCCCCCCTCTACCCCAGGTTTACAGCCTCTTCACCACTCCACCTCAGGTATACAGTCTCTTTATCCCTCCACTCCGGGTATACAGCCTCTTTACCCCTCAACCCTAGGTATACGGCCTCTTTACCCCCCCCCCCACCCCATGTATACAGCATCTTTACCCCTCCACATTCCACTCCAGGTATACAGCCTCTTCCTCCCCCCCCCCCCCCCTCACCCTGGGTATGCAGCCTCTTCTCCTCTCCACCTCAGGTATACGGCTCCCCCCCCCTCCTTTTCACTCCAGGTATAAGGCCTTCACCCTTTCACCCCAGGTATACAGCCTATTCACCCCTGCACCACAGGTATACAGCCTCTTCACCCCTCCACCCCAGGTATACAGCTTCTTCACCCCTCCACCCCAGGTATACAGCTTCTTCAATCCTCCACCCCAGGTATACAGCTTCTTCACCCCTCCACCCCAAGTATACAGCTTCTTCAATCCTCCACCCCAGGTATACAGCCTCTTCGCCCCTCCACCCCAGGTATAAGGCTTCTTGACCCCTCCACCCCAGGTATACAGCCTCTTCACCCCTCCACCTCAGGTATACAGCTTCTTCACCCCTCTGCCCCAGGTATACAGCCTCTTCACCCCTCCACTCTAGGTATACAGCTTCTTCACCACTCCAGCCCATGTATACAGCTTCTTCACCCCAGGTATACAGACTCTTCACCCCTCCACCCTAGGTATACAGCTTCTTCACCCCTCCACCCCAAGTATACAGCTTCTTCAATCCTCCACCCCAGGTATACAGCCTCTTCGCCCCTCCACCCCAGGTATAAGGCTTCTTGACCCCTCCACCCCAGGTATACAGCCTCTTCACCCCTCCACCCCAGGTATACAGCTTCTTCACCCCTCTGCCCCAGGTATACAGCCTCTTCACCCCTCCACTCTAGATATACAGCTTCTTCACCACTCCAGCCCAGGTATACAGCTTCTTCACCCCAGGTATACAGCCTCTTCCCCCCTCCACCCTAGGTATACAGCCTCTTCAGCCCTCCACCCCAGGTAAACAGCTTCTTCACTCCTCCACCCCAGGTATACAGCTTCTTCACCCCTCTGCCCCAGGTATACAGCCTCTTCACTCCTCCACCCTAGGTATACAGCTTCTTCACCCCTCCACTCCAGGTATACAGCTTCTTCACCCTTCCACCCAAGGTATAGCTTCTTCACTCCTCCACCCCAGGTATAGCTTCTTCACTCCTCCACCCCAGGTATACAGCTTCTTCACTCCTCCACCCCAGGTATACAGCTTCTTCACTCCTCCACCCCAGGTATACAGCTTCTTCACTCCTCCACCCCAGGTATACAGCCTCTTTATCCCTCCACCCCAGGTATAAGGCTTCTTCATCCCTCCGCCCCAGGTATAAAGCCTCTTCACCCCTCCACCCCAGGTATACAGCCTCTTCACCCCTCCACCCCAGGTAAACAGCGTCTTCACGCAGACACACTGATGTGTGATACACATGCGACTATGACACAATCTTCCTTCTGCAAAATAGAGAATCTCTTCATAGAGTTATATAGACATTACACTTGTAACAAGACAAAATGTCGCTTTCTACTGGAATTAATGACAAGATACGACTGTTTGCTACAGAAAATCACTGAAATACACAGGAACCAATAAATAAATAGGAATAGATAAATAGGGCTGAGGTGTATTGACTGGATCCATGCAAAGATCTGTTGATCTGGGGATCCAGGTGATCCGGCTGCAATGCGGACAAAGGAGCTTCATTGGAATTCATTGAGGCAACTCATATAGAGAGGGGGAGGGGAGGATTGTGCATCTGATATAGATGGATATACAGCACGCAGGTGATATGTGTATACCAGTACTCTGCTCCTCCCAGAATTTGTTTTTTAAAATGTATATATCAGCATAGCTTTAGATGTCAGGACATGCTGGAAGATGTAGTTCTTGAGTCTCCAGGACTTAAGGGGATATACAGCCTTGCACAAGCAAGAATTAACCCTCTGTGCACTGTGCTGGTCATTGTGTGATGGCTCCAGAAGAGCTGGATGTGTATCAGATCCAACTCTATGTAATGACTCTGATAGGAGATGTGTTATCAGGCAGCACTAAGTGTGCAGAACCGGCTATCACCCCTAGGGGGGGGGGGGGGGGGATCGGGATGTGATTACTGGAGCAAATGAGGAGGGGGCAAATTATCCCCAGCATGTCAACAAAAAACCCTTCGGAGAGTCCATACATCTGATATACATATGTGTGATGTGGATAAGTTGTATAGGGAGGATAGTGTATACACATGGTACACATGCATGTAATGTGGATATATTGTAAAGTGAGGATAATCCATACACCTGATATACATATGTGTGATGTGGATGTAGGGTATAGTGAGGATAGTCCATACACCTGATATACATATGTGTGATGTGGATATATTGTATAGTGAGGATAGTCCATACACCTGATATACATATGTGTGATGTGGATGTAGGGTATAGTGAGGATAGTCCATACACCTGATATACATATGTGTGAGGAGAATATAGTGTACGGTGAGGATAGTCCATACATCTGATATACATATGTGTGATGTGGATGTAGGATATAGTGAGGATAGTCCATACATCTGATATACATATGTGTGATGTGGATGTAGGATATAGTGAGGATAGTCCATACATCTGATATACATATGTGTGATGTGGATGTAGGATATAGTGAGGATAGTCCATACATCTGATATACATATGTGTGATGTGGATGTAGGGTATAGTGAGGATAATCCATACACCTGATATACATATATGTGATGTGGATGTAGGGTATAGTGAGGATAATCCATACACCTGATATACATATATGTGATGTGGATGTAGGGTATAGTGAGGATAGTCCATACATCTGATATACATATATGTGATGTGGATATATTGTATGGTGAGGATAGTCCATACATTTGATATACATATGTGTGATGTGGATGTAGTGTATGGTGAGGATAGTCCATACATTTGATATACATATGTGTGATGTGGATGTAGGGTATAGTGAGGATAATCCATACACCTGATATACATATATGTGATGTGGATGTAGGGTATAGTGAGGATAGTCCATACATCTGATATACATATATGTGATGTGGATATATTGTATGGTGAGGATAGTCCATACATTTGATATACATATGTGTGATGTGGATGTAGTGTATGGTGAGAATAGTCATTACACTTTGTATACATATGTGTGAGGAGAATATAGTGCATGGTGAGGATAGTCCATTCATCTGATATACATATGTGTGATGTGGATATATTGTATAGTGAGGAGAGCCCATATACCGTATATATATATGTGTGTGTGATGTGGATATATTGTATGGTGAGGATAGTCCATTTATCTGATATACATATGTGTGATGTGGATGTTGTGTATGGTGAGGATAGCCCATACATCTGATATACATATATGTAATGTGGATATATTGTAAAGTGAGGATAATCCATACACTTTATATACATATGTGTGAGGAGAATATAGTGCATGGTGAGGATAGTCCATTCATCTGATATACATATGTGTGATGTGGATATATTGTATAGTGAGGAGAGCCCATATACCGTATATATATATATATGTGTGTGTGTGATGTGGATATATTGTATGGTGAGGATAGTCCATTTATCTGATATACATATGTGTGATGTGGATGTTGTGTATGGTGAGGATAGTCCATACATCTGATATACATATGTGTGATGTGGATATATTGTATAAAGAGGATAGTCCATACACCTGATATACATATGTGTGAGGAGAATATAGTGTACGGTGAGGATAGTCCATACATCTGATATACATATGTGTGATGTGGATATATTGTATAGTGAGGATAGTCCATACACCTGATATACATATGTGTGAGGAGAATATAGTGTACGGTGAGGATAGTCCATACATCTGATATACATATGTGTGATGTGGATGTAGTGTATAGTGAGGATAGTCCATGCATCTGATATACATATGTGTGATGTGGATATATTGTATAGTGAGGAGAGCCCATATACCTGATATACATATACGTGATGTGGATATATTGTATGGTGAGAATAGTCATTACACTTTGTATACATATATGTGATGTGGATGTAGTATATGGTGAGGATAGTCCATACATCTGATATACATATGTGTGATGTGGATGTTGTGTATGGTGAGGATAGTCCATACATCTGATATACATATGTGTGATGTGGATGTAGGATATAGTGAGGATAGTCCATACATCTGATATACATATGTGTGATGTGGATGTTTGATATAGTGAGGATAATCCATACACCTGATATACATATATGTGATGTGGATGTAGGGTATTGTGAGGATAGTCCATACATCTGATATACATATATGTGATGTGGATATATTGTATGGTGAGGATAGTCCATACATTTGATATACATATGTGTGATGTGGATGTAGTGTATGGTGAGAATAGTCATTACACTTTGTATACATATGTGTGAGGAGAATATAGTGCATGGTGAGTATAGTCCATTCATCTGATATACATATGTGTGATGTGGATATATTGTATAGTGAGGAGAGCCCATATACCGTATATATATATATGTGTGTGTGATGTGGATATATTGTATGGTGAGGATAGTCCATTCATCTGATATACATATGTGTGATGTGGATGTTGTGTATGGTGAGGATAGCCCATACATCTGATATACATATATGTAATGTGGATATATTGTAAAGTGAGGATAATCCATACACTTTATATACATATGTGTGATGTGGATATATTGTATAGGGAGGAGAACCCATACACCTGATATACATATGTGTTAGGAGAATATAGTGTACGGTGAGGATAGTCCATACATCTGATATACATATGTGTGATGTGGATGTAGTGTATAGTGAGGAGAGCCCATATACCGGATATACATATATGTGATGAGGATATATTGTATGGTGAGAATAGTCATTACACTTTGTATACATATGTGTGAGGAGAATATAGTGCATGGTGAGGATGGCTCATACACCTGACATACATATATGTGATGTGGATGTACTGTATGGTGAGGATAGTCCATACACCTGACATACATATATGTGATGTGGATGTAGTGTATTATGAGGATAGTCCATACACCTGACATACATATATGTGATGTGAATGTAGTGTATTATGAGGATAATCCATACACCTTATATAAATATATGTGATGTGAATGTAGTGTATAGTGAGGATAATCCATACACCTTATATACATATATGTGATGTGAATGTAGTGTATAGTGAGGATAATCCATACACCTTATATACATATATGTGATGTGGATGTACTGTATGGTAAGGATAGTCCATACACCTGACATACATATGTGATGTGGATGTACTGTATGGTAAGGATAGTCCATACACCTGACATACATATGTGATGTGGATGTAGTGTATTATGAGGATAGTCCATACACCTGACATACATATATGTGATGTGGATGTACTGTATGGTAAGGATAGTCCATACACCTGACATACATATGTGATGTGGATGTAGTGTATTATGAGGATAGTCCATACACCTGACATACATATATGTGATGTGAATGTAGTGTATGGTGAGGATAATCCATACACCTGATATACATATGTGTGATGTGAATGTAGTGTATGTGAGGATGGTTCATATATGTGATAAAGATTATATTTCTGAAGAATACGGACCTACTAGTTGAAGGATAGTTGGCGATGAGTCTGTGCCAGCTATTTGCCCACATACCTCAATCTAGATGATGCCATTGCATCCAGTGATGTGATCGCCCAGCTAATGCCCACCATTCCTATGATGTAGAGACATCATGCACCAACTTGGAAGTTCCCCAGTGCCCATTCCCCTCTCACATTTACCTGGCTGGAGATGAGGTCCTCGCATACAGACAGTGCCATCTGAATGGCATTGGGCCTGTGAGTGACTGAGGTGGCATTGAGTTGGATCTTCCAGGTGCCATGTCTCTTGTTGGCTTGGTTCACTGCCTCCCTAAATATCTGTTCATGTTTTTTGGTGCTCAGGACCGCCCCAATATTCACAATCTTGGGGTCGCATCCGGCTTTGGCAAACGAGAACAAGAATAGAACGGCCAGAAGAAAGAGGCGCATTCTGTCCATGGGTTTGGCACACCCCGGCTTAGCCAACGTCCTGTATTTTGGGGGCTCTCCAGCTCCAAACAGGGTGACGCCGAGACGCCACAGTCTGGAAGAAACCTTGGCTTTTTGCAAGATGGAGGGGTGGTCTGTGGGTGGAGGAATGGTAGTTAATGAGGAGATGAGGTCCTGATCATTCACAGGAGAGGAGACCATGCATAAAGGTCCTTGCCAGGTGGAAGTCTTGGTTGTTTTGGGTCAAGCCTCAGCCAGATCTTCTGAGATCTCAGACGTCTTCCAGGAGGAAGTGGTGGGATGGTGTCAGTGGTGGGGTCCACAGGGGATTGACATGGACAACACAGTGCTGAGAGGTGAAGATGATATTGGGGTGATGGTAGCAGGGGTAGGATGCCGGGGTGCCTAGGGATGGTCAATGATGGACATCGGTGGGCTGCAGGAGACCCCTGTCCTTCTATCTCCAGGACATCGATGCTATAGAGGGGCTGCCGGCTGCTGCTGTCCTTGGTTCTGAACTGAGAGCTGCGGCTGATTCCCTCTCTCCTCTGCAGTGACACAGTCTCCACCAATGGAGAGGAGGGGGGTTCTCTCTCCCAAATAACAAGCCTACCCACAGACCCGCTGCTACATTAACCCTTTGTGTATCCTTGCAGGGACTTGCATTCCTCCCCCCTCCATTGTCTTGAATGGAGAATATTCAGGTCAATAGGTAATTAGAACAATTATTAGCATTTTTCATCTCCTCCATTCACCTCCATAGTGGAGCAGGTTGTTATACAATGTGGCTGTAACATTGTATCACCCTGAGCCCCTCATCTATGAGGATGGGGGGGGGGGCACAAATATGCAATCTGCACAGGACCATGGATAGCTAGCTGAGGCTGTATCTGTAAGGTAGTACATGTATGTATGTATGGACTTCTCAGTGAGGTAAAAGATGGACAATGTCAGATGGATGTATCTCTAATATGAGGCTATATTCCATAAGAAATAAGGCATCCTGGAGGAACTGCTGATTGTTATAGTCCTTAGGACATCCAGGTGCCTAAAGGATCAGCACACGATCAGATAGACAAGATGATCAGACAGACAAGATGATCAGACAAACAAGACAATCAGATAAACAAGACGATCAGATAGACAAGACGATCGGATAGACAAGAGGTTGCTTGTGGTGGATGGTAGTGATGTTATGGAGGTGTTGTGGATGGTATTGTTATGGAGGTGTTGTGGATGTCACTGTTATACAGGGAATTGTGGATGTCACTGTTATGGAGGTGTTGTGGATGTCACTGTTATGGAGGCATTGTGGATGGCACTGTTATGGAGGCATTGTGGATGACACTGTTATGGAGGTGTTGTGGATGGTATTGTTATGGAGGTGTTGTGGATGTCACTGTTAAACAGGGAAATGTGGATGTCACTGTTATACAGGGAATTGTGGATGTCACTGTTATGGAGGTGTTGTGGATGTCACTGTTATGGAGGCATTGTGGATGGCACTGTTATGGAGGTGTTGTGGATGTCACTGTTATACAGGGCATTGTGGATGTCAATGTTATGGAGGTGTTGTGGATGTCACTGTTATGGAGGTGTTGTGGATGTCACTGTCATGGAGGCATTGTGGATGGTACTGTTATGTAAGTGTTGTGCATGTCACTGATATGGAGGCATTGTGTATGGCACTGTTATGGAGGTGTTGTGGATTGTATTGTTATATAGGGCATTGTGGATGGCACTGTTATGGAGGTGTTGTGGATGACACTGTTATGGAGGTGTTGTGGATGGTATTGTTATGGAGGTGTTGTGGATGTCACTGTTATACAGGGAATTGTGGATGTCACTGTTATGGAGGTGTTGTGGATGTCACTGTTATGGAGGCATTGTGGATGGCACTGTTATGGAGGCATTGTGGATGACACTGTTATGGAGGTGTTGTGGATGGTATTGTTATGGAGGTGTTGTGGATGTCACTGTTAAACAGGGAAATGTGGATGTCACTGTTATACAGGGAATTGTGGATGTCACTGTTATGGAGGTGTTGTGGATGTCACTGTTATGGAGGCATTGTGGATGGCACTGTTATGGAGGTGTTGTGGATGTCACTGTTATACAGGGCATTGTGGATGTCAATGTTATGGAGGTGTTGTGGATGTCACTGTTATGGAGGTGTTGTGGATGTCACTGTCATGGAGGCATTGTGGATGGTATTGTTATGGGAGCATTGTGTATGTCACTGTTATGGAGGCACTGTAAATGTTACTGTTATGGAGGTATTGCTCTGTATCTCCTATATAGGACAATATAGGTATCCCCTATACAGGATAATTAAGATCATTCTTTCTTTTTTTTCTGTATTTCTTATTGATTGCACAGAACAATATCCACAAATAAATCCACGTGTAATATATATAGTCAGTGGACACTACTGCTCCCTACAGAGTCGGGTGCTACCACCTTCTGAAGCGGATGCAGCCACCTTTAGAATTGGGTGCTTCCCAGTCCAGAGCCCGGTGCTGCCACCTCTAGAGCCAGGTACAGTCACCTCAAGCACTGATGCTGCCACCTCCAGAACCAGATGAAGCCAGCTCAAGAACGGGATGCTGCCACCTCCAGGACTGGGTGCTGCCACCTCTAGAACCGGGTGCTGCCACCTCCAGAGCCCGGTGTTGCCACCTCCAAAACCAGGTACTGCCACCTTCAGAGTTGGGTGCTGCCACCTCCAGAACCAGGTGCTGCCACCTTCAGAGCTGGGCACTGTCACCTCCAGAACCAGATGCAATCACCTCCAGAACTGGGTGCTGCCACCTCCAGAGCTGGGTGTTGCCACATCCAGAACCAGGTGCTGCCACCTTCAGAGCTGGGTGCTGCCACCTTCAGAACCAAGTACTGCGCCTATAGACCTGGGTGCTGCTTACTCCAGAACCAGGTGTTGTCACCTCTAGGACCGGGTGCTGTCACCTCCAGAACACGATGCAGCCACTTGCAGAACCATGTGTTGTCACCTCCAGGACCCGGTGCTGTCACCTCCAGAACTGGGTGTTGTCACCGCCAGGACCGGGTGCTGTCACCTCCAGGAGCAGATGCTTAAAAACACTTTTCTGGAACCTCTGCTGCCTCTACATGACATCAGTTTATTTCTGGGGGAGATCGGAAATATGACATCTTTCCCATTTACTGTGGGGGAGGACTGAGAGCGCAGTGTTCTGCTGCTTCTATGTGCAATTGTCACGATGCCGGCTGGCAGGTAGTGGACCCTCTGTGCCAGAGAGGGATGGCGTGGACCGTGCTAGTGGACCGGTTCTAAGCCACTACTGGTTTTCACCAGAGCCCGCCGCAAAGCGGGATGGTCTTGCTGCGGCGGTAGTGACCAGGTCGTATCCACTAGCAACGGCTCACCTCTCTGGCTGCTGAAGATAGGCGCGGTACAAGGGAGTAGGCAGAAGCAAGGTCGGACGTAGCAGAAGGTCGGGGCAGGCAGCAAGGATCGTAGTCAGGGGCAACGGCAGAAGGTCTGGAAACACTGGCAAAGAACACACAAGGAACGCTTTCACTGGCACTAAGGCAACAAGATCCGGCGAGGGAGTGAAGGGGAAGTGAGGTGATATAGGGAAGTGCACAGGTGTAAACACTAATTGGAACCACTGCGCCAATCAGCGGCGCAGTGGCCCTTTAAATCGCAGAGACCCGGCGCGCGCGCGCCCTAGGGAGCGGGGCCGCGCGCGCCGGGAGAGAACAGACGGGGAGCGGGTCAGGTAGGGGAGCCGGGGTGCGCATCGCGAGCGGGCGCTACCCGCATCGCGAATCGCATCCCGGCTGGCAGCAGGATCGCAGCGCCCCGGGTCAGAGGACGTGACCGGAGCGCTGCAGCGGAGGGAGTGAAGCGAGCGCTCCGGGGAGGAGCGGGGACCCGGAGCGCTCGGCGTAACAGTACCCCCCCCCTTGGGTCTCCCCCTCTTCTTGGAGCCTGAGAACCTGAGGAGCAGACTTTTGTCAAGGATGTTGTCCTCAGGTTCCCAGGATCTCTCTTCAGGACCACAACCCTCCCAGTCTACCAAAAAAAAATTTTTCCCTCTGACCTTTTTGGCAGCCAAAATTTCCTTGACCGAGAAGACGTCCGAGGAGCCGGAAACAGGAGTGGGAGGAACAGATTTGGGAGAAAAACGGTTGAGGATGAGTGGTTTGAGAAGAGAGACGTGAAAGGCATTAGGGATACGAAGAGAAGGAGGAAGAAGAAGTTTATAAGAGACAGGATTAATTTGACACAAAACTTTGAAAGGACCAAGATAGCGTGGTCCCAACTTGTAACTAGGGACACGGAAGCGGACATATTTAGCGGAGAGCCATACCTTGTCTCCAGGGGAAAAAACGGGGGGAGCTCTTCTTTTCTTATCCGCGAACCTCTTCATGCGTGAAGAAGCCTGTAAGAGAGAATTTTGGGTCTCTCTCCATATAATGGAAAGGTCACGAGAAATTTCATCCACAGCGGGCAGACCAGAGGGTAAGGGGGTAGGGAGGGGGGGAAGAGGGTGACGGCCGTACACCACGAAAAACGGGGATTTGGAGGAAGATTCAGAGACCCTGAAGTTATACGAGAATTCGGCCCATGGAAGGAGATCTGCCCAGTCATCCTGGCGGGAGGAAACAAAATGTCGCAAATAATCACCCAGGATCTGGTTAATTCTTTCTACTTGTCCATTGGACTGGGGATGATATGCAGAGGAAAAATTTAATTTAATCTTGAGTTGTTTACAGAGAGCTCTCCAGAATTTAGACACGAATTGGACCCCTCTATCCGAGACAATCTGCGTAGGCAACCCGTGAAGACGAAAAATGTGTACAAAAAATTGTTTAGCCAACTGAGGCGCAGAAGGAAGACCAGGAAGAGGGATGAAATGTGCCATTTTGGAGAATCGATCAACGACCACCCAAATAACGGTGTTGCCACGGGAAGGGGGTAAATCAGTAATAAAATCCATACCAATCAGAGACCAAGGCTGTTCGGGGACAGGCAGAGGATGAAGAAAACCAGCGGGCTTCTGGCGGGGAGTCTTATCCCGGGCACAGATAGTGCAGGCTCGCACAAAGTCCCCAACATCCGTCTCCAGAGTCGGCCACCAATAGAAGCGGGAGATGAGTTGCACAGATTTCTTGATGCCCGCATGACCTGCGAGATGGGAGGAGTGACCCCATTTGAGGATTCCGAGGCGTTGGCGTGGAGAAACAAAGGTCTTTCCTGGAGGAGTCTGCCTGATGGAGGCAGGAGAAGTGGAGATCAGGCAGTCAGGTGGAATGATGTGTTGCGGAGGGAGATCAACTTCTGAGGCATCCGAGGAACGAGAGAGGGCATCGGCCCTAATGTTCTTATCGGCAGGACGAAAGTGAATCTCAAAATTAAATCGGGCAAAGAACAGAGACCACCGGGCCTGGCGAGGATTCAGCCGTTGGGCCGACTGGAGGTAGGAGAGGTTCTTGTGGTCGGTGTAGATGATAACAGGAAATCTTGATCCCTCCAGCAGATGCCTCCATTCCTCAAGTGCTAATTTAATGGCTAGAAGCTCTCGATCCCCGATGGAGTAGTTCCTCTCCGCTGGAGAGAAGGTCCTAGAGAAAAAACCACAAGTGACAGCATGCCCGGAGGAATTTTTTTGTAGAAGAACAGCTCCAGCTCCTACTGAGGAGGCATCAACCTCCAATAGGAAGGGTTTGGAAGGGTCAGGTCTGGAGAGCACGGGAGCCGAAGAAAAGGCAGACTTGAGTCGTTTAAAGGAGTCTTCTGCTTGAGGAGGCCAGGACTTGGGATCAGCATTTTTTTTGGTTAAAGCCACGATAGGAGCCACAATGGTAGAAAAATGTGGAATAAATTGCCTGTAATAATTGGCGAACCCCAAAAAGCGTTGGATAGCACGGAGTCCGGAGGGGCGTGGCCAATTTAAGACGGCAGAGAGTTTGTCAGGATCCATCTGTAGTCCCTGGCCAGAGACCAAATATCCTAGAAAAGGAAGAGATTGGCATTCAAACAGACATTTCTCAATTTTGGCATAGAGTTGGTTGTCACGAAGTCTCTGAAGAACCATACGGACATGCTGGCGGTGTTCTTCTAGATTGGCAGAAAAAATTAGGATATCGTCCAGATATACCACAACACAGGAGTATAACAGATCACGAAAAATTTCATTGACAAAGTCTTGGAAGACGGCAGGGGCATTGCACAGTCCAAAGGGCATGACCAGATATTCAAAGTGTCCATCTCTGGTGTTAAATGCCGTTTTCCACTCGTCCCCCTCTCTGATGCGGATGAGGTTATAGGCGCCTCTTAAGTCCAGTTTAGTGAAGATGTGGGCACCTTGGAGGCGATCAAAGAGTTCAGAGATGAGGGGTAAGGGGTAGCGGTTCTTAACCGTGATTTTATTAAGACCGCGGTAGTCAATGCAAGGACGTAGGGAGCCATCTTTTTTGGACACGAAGAAAAATCCGGCTCCGGCAGGAGAGGAAGATTTACGGATAAAGCCCTTTTTTAGATTCTCCTGGACGTATTCGGACATGGCAAGAGTCTCTGGGGCAGAGAGAGGATAAATTCTGCCCCGGGGTGGAGTAGTACCCGGGAGGAGGTCGATAGGGCAATCATAAGGCCTGTGAGGAGGTAGAGTCTCAGCTTGCTTTTTGCAGAAAACATCCGCGAAGTCCATATAGGCCTTAGGGAGACCGGTTACTGGAGGAACCACAGAGTTACGGCAAGGGTTACTGGGAACCGGTTTTAGACAGTTCTTGGAACAAGAGGACCCCCAACTCTTGATCTCCCCAGTGGACCAATCCAGGGTTGGGGAATGAAGTTGAAGCCAGGGTAGTCCAAGGAGAATCTCCGAGGTGCAATTGGGGAGGACCAAAAGTTCAATCCTCTCATGATGAGATCCGATGCTCATAAGAAGGGGCTCCGTGCGGAAACGTATGGTACAGTCCAATCTTTCATTATTTACACAATTGATGTAGAGGGGTCTGGCGAGACTGGTCACTGGGATGTTGAACCTGTTGACGAGAGAGGCCAAAATAAAATTTCCTGCAGATCCAGAGTCCAAGAAGGCCACTGTAGAGAAGGAGAAGGCAGAAGCAGACATCCGCACAGGCACAGTAAGACGTGGAGAAGCAGAGTAGACATCAAGGACTGTGTCACCTTTGTGCGGAGTCAGCGTACGTCTTTCCAGGCGAGGAGGACGGATAGGACAATCCCTCAGGAAGTGTTCGGTACTAGCACAGTACAGGCAGAGGTTCTCCATACGGCGTCGTGTCCTCTCTTGAGGTGTCAGGCGAGACCGGTCGACCTGCATAGCCTCCACGGCGGGAGGCACAGGAACAGATTGCAGGGGACCAGAGGAGAGAGGAGCCGAGGAGACGAAACGCCTCGTGCGAACAGAGTCCATATCTTGGCGGAGTTCCTGACGCCTTTCAGAAAAACGCATGTCAATGCGAGTGGCTAGGTGAATAAGTTCATGTAGATTAGCAGGAATTTCTCGTGCGGCCAGAACATCTTTAATGTTGCTGGATAGGCCTTTTTTGAAGGTCGCGCAGAGGGCCTCATTATTCCAGGACAGTTCTGAAGCAAGTGTACGGAATTGTACGGCATACTCGCCAACGGAAGAATTACCCTGGACCAGGTTCAACAGGGCAGTCTCAGCAGAAGAGGCTCGGGCAGGTTCCTCAAAGACACTTCGGATTTCCGAGAAGAAGGAGTGTACAGAGGCAGTGACGGGGTCATTGCGGTCCCAGAGCGGTGTGGCCCATGACAGGGCTTTTCCGGACAGAAGACTGACTACAAAAGCCACCTTAGACCTTTCAGTGGGAAACAGGTCCGACATCATCTCCAGATGCAGGGAACATTGGGAAAGAAAGCCACGGCAAAACTTAGAGTCCCCATCAAATTTATCCGGCAAGGATAAACGTATCCCAGGAGCGGCCACTCGCTGCGGAGGAGGTGCAGGAGCTGGCGGAGGAGATGACTGCTGGAGCTGTGGTAGCAACTGTTGTAGCAAAACGGTCAGTTGAGACAGCTGTTGGCCTTGTTGCGCTATCTGTTGTGACTGCTGGGCGACCACCGTGGTGAGGTCAGCGACAACTGGCAGAGGAACTTCAGCGGGATCCATGGCCGGATCTACTGTCACGATGCCGGCTGGCAGGTAGTGGACCCTCTGTGCCAGAGAGGGATGGCGTGGACCGTGCTAGTGGACCGGTTCTAAGCCACTACTGGTTTTCACCAGAGCCCGCCGCAAAGCGGGATGGTCTTGCTGCGGCGGTAGTGACCAGGTCGTATCCACTAGCAACGGCTCACCTCTCTGGCTGCTGAAGATAGGCGCGGTACAAGGGAGTAGGCAGAAGCAAGGTCGGACGTAGCAGAAGGTCGGGGCAGGCAGCAAGGATCGTAGTCAGGGGCAACGGCAGAAGGTCTGGAAACACTGGCAAAGAACACACAAGGAACGCTTTCACTGGCACTAAGGCAACAAGATCCGGCGAGGGAGTGAAGGGGAAGTGAGGTGATATAGGGAAGTGCACAGGTGTAAACACTAATTGGAACCACTGCGCCAATCAGCGGCGCAGTGGCCCTTTAAATCGCAGAGACCCGGCGCGCGCGCGCCCTAGGGAGCGGGGCCGCGCGCGCCGGGAGAGAACAGACGGGGAGCGGGTCAGGTAGGGGAGCCGGGGTGCGCATCGCGAGCGGGCGCTACCCGCATCGCGAATCGCATCCCGGCTGGCAGCAGGATCGCAGCGCCCCGGGTCAGAGGACGTGACCGGAGCGCTGCAGCGGAGGGAGTGAAGCGAGCGCTCCGGGGAGGAGCGGGGACCCGGAGCGCTCGGCGTAACAGCAATAAGTTTGGACAGATGGATTCCAGGACCTCAATTTATTTCTACACAGCAAAAATAACATGTCAGCTTCCTGGTGAAAAACTGAATCATGGGTCCACCTGACGTGCCCTTGTATGTGGTAAAGGGGTTTCCTGGCCTTCATGGGCACCAGATCCTTGGTGCATCAGCAAGATTTACAGTAGTATAATAGCTGTCCTGTGGCTTTGGACTGTCCCGGGCAGCTTGGTAGCACAGGGTGGTGGGCCCACCAGAATTCTACAGTTGAATTAATTATGTGTGTATTATAATGTAAGATAATATATTTTCTTAAATTAATTCTATTATTGTTTTACATGTGATTGTACCTTTAATTGAGAGCAGTGAACCCCATGTGACCCTGCCTGCCAATGGAAGCATATAAAGTCTCCCCTGTATAGTGTGGTTCACCCTAGTGTGGCTCCTGAGCAACAGCTTAGCTCAGGTGTGCTGTGTGTCGTGTGCTCTGAGGAGAGGCCTAGCTCAAATCTAATCTCTCAACTTATCATCCTTGCAAGGTTTACTCGCAAGGAGGAAATTCATGCCCCTACTGACAGGACCTTAGCAACCAGGATTCAATCTTCCGTCTCACAAGTCAGTATTAATCTCTTTGGTGCAAGCACCTCAAGTCCCAGCAAGGCAACAGGGCTCCCAAGGGGGTTATGCTGCACTCTCTTACCTAAAGCCAGTTGTATGTGTATTACCATCTGCACCTGCTCATTAAAGAAAGTTATCTGTAATCTGACATCGGTGAGTACATTTACTCCCCGTGTCTGGCCCAGGAGAAGCTGTCTCCAAACTCGGACCGTGTATAGCATAACGGTGCCCTGGCGTCACAAAGTGATCAGGTATTCTTACTTACACCCTGTGGACACCACAGTAGTACCCCCTATAATATTGCTTAGAAGATTCCATTACTGGGCGGCTGCAGCCTCCCCCTCCTCCAACAAGCACTACTGCTCCTCCCTCACAGAATAAGTCTCAAATGCCCACTGGGAGACAGATACTGCAGCAGCATCCCCCTCCTCTCTCACCGTATAAGTCTCAGAAACCACTGAGGAAAGGACAATGCAGCAGCATCCCCATCCTTTCTCATAGCATGAGTTTCAGAAGCCCACTAGGGGACAGATACTGCAGCCTCTGCCTCCACCCTCACAGCATAATTCTCAGACACCCACTGGGGGATGGACACTGCAGCAGCATCCCCCTCTTCCCTACGTTCTACAGTGGGGCAAAAAAGTATTTAGTCAGCCACCAATTGTGCAAGTTCTCCCACCCTCAACTATGAGAGGCATAATGAGAAAAAAAAATCCATAAAATCACATTGTCTGATTTTTAAAGAATTTATTAGCAAATTATGGTGGAAAACAAGTATTTGGTCACCTACAAACAAGATTCCTGGCTCTCACAGACCTGTAACTTCTTCTTTAAGAATCTCCTCTGTCCTCCACTCATTACCTGTATTAACCCCTTAAGGACCCGGGGTTTTTCCGTTTTTGCATTTTCGTTTTTTCTTCCTTACCTTTAAAAAATCATAACTCTTTCAATCTTTCACCTAAAAATCCATATGATGGCTTATTTTTTGCGCCACAAATTCTACTTTGTAATGACGTCAGTCATTTTACCCAAAAATCTACGGCAAAACGGAAAAAAAAATCAATGCGAGACAAAATTGAAAAAAAAACGCCTTTTTGTAACTTTTTGGGGCTTCCGTTTATTCTGTAGGTCCATACGGTTAAAATGATACCCTACTTATGTAGGTTTAATTTTGTCATACTTCTGGAAAAAATCAAAACTACATGCAGGAAAATTTATACGTTTAAAATTGTCATCTTCTGACCCCTATAACTTTTTTATTTTTCCGCCTATGGGGTGGTATGAGGGCTCATTTTTTGCGCCGTGATCTGAAGTTTTTAGCGGTACCATTTTTGCATTGATAGGAATTATTGATCGCTTTTTATTCATTTTTTCATGATATAAAAAGTTACCAAAAATGCACTATTTTGGACTTTGGAATTTTTTTGCGCGTACGCCATTGACCGTGCGGTTTAATTAATTATATATTTATATAATTCGGACATTTTGAGCAGTCATTCGGCGATCGGACAGCGAGGAGGCAGGTAGGGACCCTCCTGCTGTCCTGTAAGCTGTTCGGGATGCCGCCATTTCACCGCGGCTATCCCGAACAGCTCCCTGAGCTAACCGGCATGGTTTCACTTTCATTTTAGACACGGCGTTCAACTTTGAACACCGCGTCTAAAGGGTTAATAGCGCGCGGCAGTGCCATCAATGCCGCGCGCAATTAGCCATGGGTCCCGGCGTTATAGATCGGGAGCGGACTCAGGGCGTACAGGTACGCCCTGGGTCCTTAACAGGTTAATGGCATCTGTTTGAACTTGTTATCAGTATAAAAGACACCTGTCCACAACCTCAAACAGTCACACTCCAAACTCCACTATGGCCAAGACCAAAGAGTTGTCGAAGGACACCAGAAACAAAATTTTAGACCTGCATCAGCCTGGGAAGGCTGGGAAGAAATCAACAGTGGGTGCAATTATTAGAAAATGGAAGACATACAAGACCACTGACAATCTCCCTCGATCTGGAACTCCACGAAAGATCTCACCCTATGGTGTCAAAATGATCACAAGAACGGTGAGCAAAAATCCCAGAACCACACGGGGGGACCTAATGAATGACCTGCAGAGAGGTGGGACCAAAGTAACAAAGGATACCATCAGTAACACACTACACCGCCAGGGACTCAAATCATGCAGTGCCAGACGTGTCCCCCTGCTTAAGCCAGTACATGTCCGGGCCCATCTGAAGTTTACTAGAGAGCATTTGGATGATCCAGAAGAGGATTGGTAGAACATCATATGGTCAGATGAAACCAAAGTAGAACTTTTTGGTAAAAACTCAACTCGTCGTGTATGGAGGAGAAAGAATGTTGAGTTGCATCCAAAGAACACCATAACTACTGTGAAGCATAAGGATGGAAACATCATGTTTTGGGGCTGTTTTTTTGCTAAGGGACCAGGACGACTGATCCGTGTAAAGGAAAGAATGAATAGGGCCATGTATTGTGAGATTTTGATTGAAAACCTCCTTCTATCAGCAAGGGCATTGAAGTTGAAACGTGTCTGGGTCTTTCAGCATGACAATGATCCAAAACACACTGCCCAGGCAACGAAGGAGTGGCTTCGTAAGAAGCATTTCAAGGTCCTGGAGTGACCTAGCCAGTCTCCAGATCTCAACCCCATGGAAAACCTTTGGAGGGAGTTGAAAGTCCGTGTTGCTCAGTGACAGCCCCAAAACATCACTGCTCTAGAGGAGATCTGCATGGAGGAATGGGCCAATATACCAGCAACAGTGTGTGAAAAACTTGTGAAGACTTACAGAAAACATTTGATTTCTGTCATTGCCAAAAAAAGGGTATATAACAAAGTATTGAGATGAACTTTTGTTATTGACCAAATAATTATTATCCACCATACTTTGCAAATAGATTCTTTAAAAATCAGACAATGTGATTTTATGGATTTTTTTTCTCATTATGTCTCTCATAGTTGAGGTATACCTATGATTAAAATTACAGCCTCTCATCTTTATAAGGGGGAGAACTTGCACAATTGGTGGCTGACTAAATACTTTTTTGCCCCACTGTATTTACTGTTTCATACACTAGATGGATTTTTGTGGGGGCTTCTGAACATTTCCAGAGATCTTAGAGGGTGTGGACAAGATCAGCTATCAAAATTTGGCTACGGGCTGGAGGGTGATCCACTACTGAGGGTTTCAGGCTGAGCATCCACCCTTGAGCCCCATTTCTTGCCAGGGTTGGAAAGAAGCGCCCACCCAGATCACAATTGGGAAGCACATCCTCCCAGTTCTCTAGTGTATCTGCTCCATTCTGAGACCTAGAAAGCATGTATATGCTTTTCTTCACTCTATATCCTCTCCCCAGGCATGTATAAAGGGCGTTCCCTTCTGGGGTTATATATATATATATATATATATATATATATATATATATATATATAATGATACCCTCTCTAGAAGAACCCGCACTATTTCTCAGCTGAACATCCCACTTATTAGTTGTCATGGAAACCAAGTGCTTAGAACAATCTGTGCGTCTTCTAAAAGGAAATTATAGATTATATTAGTTGACGGGTATTTATTTATAACGTAACCCGGCCCTACATATTATAATGCTTCTACTCCTGTCCCAAACAGTGACCCTTCTACATGCCAATTGGGAAGGTAGAAACATAGCGCCCCCCTCCTAATAAGCCCAGGTCCTTCCTTCACTACATCGAGCCAGAAGCGATAATATGTTACATGCCCATATACATTGCAAAAAATCAGGCAAAGCAGACGACTGTCTAAAGCAATGTCCCCCAACCAGGGTGCCTCCAGCTGTTGTAGAACTACAACTCCCAGCAGCTGTTTCCCACCCAGAATGAACATACCCCCCCAGGGATAATAAAAACCTCCCATGAGTTCCTCTTTTGACCCAAGTCCCTTTTTGGTCCTTAAATGTCCTGCTTTAGACCTGAGAAATTAATACACAGCTTTATCTATTGTTGTGAAGGGAGCCAAATTGTAATACCACGCACAACCTGAGGACAGGGGTGGTGCTGTTTTTGGAAGAAAATAGCTCTGTTTTGCTATTCCTGGAAAACCTCTTTAACCCCTTAAGGACGAAGCCCATGTTGACCTTAAGGACCAGGCCAATTTTCATTTTGCACTTTTGTTTTTCCCCCCTCCCTTTCTAAAAATGATAATGCTTTCAATTTTCCACCTACAGACCCATATAAGGGCTTGTTTTTTGCGTCACTAATTGTACTTTGTAATTACATCAATCATTTAAGAAGAAAATCTACGGTAAAACCAAAAAATATATATTTGTGGGGTGAAATTGAAAAAAATACTGCCATTTTGTAACTTTTGGGGACTTCCGTTTCTGCAAAGTGCAATTTTCTGTAAAATTAACACCTTATCTTTATTCTATAGGTCCATACGGTAACAAGGATACCCAATTTATATAGGTTTTATTTTATTTTTAAAATATTATTGTCACGATTCGGCTTACAGGTAGTGGATCCTCTGTGTCAGCGAGGGATTGGCGTGGACCGTGCTGGTGGACCGGTTCTAAGAGGCTACTGGTGTTCACCAGAGCCCGCCGCAAAGCGGGATGGTCTTGCTGCGGCAGTAGCAACCAGGTCGTATCCACTAGCAACGGCTCAACCTCGCTGACTGCTGAGAAGGCGTGGGACAGAAGGACTAGGCAGAGGCAAGGTCAGACGTAGCAGAAGGTCGGGGCAGGCGGCAAGGTTCGTAGTCAAGATGGATAGCAGGAGTTCAGGTAACACAGGCTTTGGACAACACTAAACGCTTTCACTGGCACAAGGCAACAAGATCCGGCAAGGGAGTGCAGGGGAAGTGATGTGATATAGCCAGGAAGCAGGTGGAAGCCAATTAGGCTAATTGGGCCAGGCACCAATCATTGGTGCACTGGCCCTTTAAGTCTCAGAGAGCTGGCGCGCGCGCGCCCTAGAGAGCGGAGCCGCGCGCGCCAGCACATGACAGCAGGGGACCGGGACGGGTAAGTGACTTGGGATGCGATTCGCGAGCGGGCGCGTCCCGCTGTGCGAATCGCATCCCCGACGGCCATGTCAGTGCAGCGCTCCCGGTCAGCGGGACCGACCGGGGCGCTGCAGGGAGAGAGACGCCGTGAGCGCTCCGGGGAGGAGCAGGGACCCGGAGCGCTCGGCGTAACAGTACCCCCCCCCCCTTAGGTCTCCCCCTTTTTTTGTCCGACAACTGCTTTACCTGGGACGAGGACACCGGGAAAGAATGGAGGGTTTCCTCAACGGCAGGCAGTACAGCAGGAGTGGGAATGGGGAGGGAGGGCAGAGGGTGAAGCTTGGCACGGGGCAGGGTGATACCAGGACGGGGGCCATGAGGAGGCACTGAGGCTTGCCTGACGGGACTGGGAGGGGGGGAGAGGCATTTCTTGTGGCAAGCAGAGTCCCAGTTCTTGATCTCCCCGGTGGTCCAGTCAAGGGTGGGAGAATGAAGCTGGAGCCATGGCAGACCGAGGAGGACCTCAGAGGTGCAGTTGGGAAGGACGAAAAATTCAATCCTTAAGTGGTGGGGTCCAATGCACATTAAGAGGGGTTTTGTGCGGTAACGCACGGTGCAATCCAATCTAACTCCGTTGACCGCGGAAATGTAGAGCGGCTTGACGAGACGGGTCACCGGGATGCAGAACTTATTCACCAAAGACTCCAAAATGAAATTCCCAGAGGCACCAGAGTCCAAGCAGGCCACGGCTGAGAGGGAGGAATTGGCTGAAGGAGAAATCCGCACGGGCACCGTGAGACGTGGAGAAGCAGACTTTGAACCAAGAGACGCCACACCCACGTGAGCTGGGTGCGTGCGTGCGTTTCCCAGACGTGGAGGACGAATAGGGCAATCCACCAAGAAATGCTCGGTACTGGCACAGTACAGACAAAGATTTTCTTCCCTACGGCGATTCCTCTCTTCCTGGGTCAGGCGAGACCGATCCACTTGCATGGCCTCCTCGGCGGGAGGCCCAGGCGTAGATTGCAAAGGATGCTGTGGGAGAGGTGCCCAGAGATCTAAGTCTTTTTCCTGGCGGAGCTCCTGATGTCTCTCAGAAAAACGCATGTCAATGCGGGTGGCCAAATGGATAAGTTCTTGCAGGTTGGCAGGAATCTCTCGTGCGGCCAGCACATCCTTGATGCTACTGGATAGGCCTTTTTTAAAGGTCGCGCAGAGAGCCTCGTTATTCCATGATAATTCGGAAGCAAGAGTACGAAATTGGATGGCGTACTCGCCCACTGAAGAATTACCCTGGACCAGGTTCAGCAGGGCAGTCTCGGCAGAAGAAGCTCGGGCTGGTTCCTCGAAGACACTACGGACTTCAGCGAAGAAGGACTGGACTGTGGCTGTGGCAGGATCATTGCGGTCCCAGAGCGGTGTGGCCCAAGACAAGGCCTTTCCTGAAAGAAGGCTCACTACGAACGCCACCTTAGACCGTTCTGTAGGAAACAAGTCCGACAACATCTCCATATGCAGGGAACATTGAGACAGAAATCCACGGCAGAGTCTAGAGTCCCCATCAAATTTGTCCGGCAGGGACAAGCGGAGGCTAGGAGCGGCCACTCGCTGCGGAGGAGGTGCAGGAGCTGGCGGAGGAGATGGTTGCTGCTGTAGCAGAGGCAGAAGTTGCTGTAACGTGGCGGTCAACTGCGACAGCTGCTGTCCTTGTTGGGCAATTTGCTGCGATTGCTGAGCGACCACCGTGGTAAGGTCAGCGAGACTTGGCAGCGGCACCTCAGCGGGATCCATGGCCGGGTCACGATTCGGCTTACAGGTAGTGGATCCTCTGTGTCAGCGAGGGATTGGCGTGGACCGTGCTGGTAGACCGGTTCTAAGAGGCTACTGGTGTTCACCAGAGCCCGCCGCAAAGCGGGATGGTCTTGCTGCGGCAGTAGCAACCAGGTCGTATCCACAAGCAACGGCTCAACCTCGCTGACTGCTGAGAAGGCGTGGGACAGAAGGACTAGGCAGAGGCAAGGTCAGACGTAGCAGAAGGTCGGGGCAGGCGGCAAGGTTCGTAGTCAAGATGGATAGCAGGAGTTCAGGTAACACAGGCTTTGGACAACACTAAACGCTTTCACTGGCACAAGGCAACAAGATCCGGCAAGGGAGTGCAGGGGAAGTGATGTGATATAGCCAGGGAGCAGGTGGAAGCCAATTAGGCTAATTGGGCCAGGCACCAATCATTGGTGCACTGGCCCTTTAAGTCTCAGAGAGCTGGCGCGCGTGCGCGCCCTAGAGAGCGGAGCCGCGCGCGCCAGCACATGACAGCAGGGGACCGGGACGGGTAAGTGACTTGGGATGCGATTCGCGAGCGGGCGCGTCCCGCTGTGCGAATCGCATCCCCGACGGCCATGTCAGTGCAGCGCTCCCGGTCAGCGGGACCGACCGGGGCGCTGCAGGGAGAGAGACGCCGTGAGCGCTCCGGGGAGGAGCAGGGACCCGGAGTGCTCGGCGTAACAATTATAACTACATGCACCTAAATAAGTATGTTTAAAATTGTCATCTTCTGACCCATATACCTTTTTTTATTTTTCCGCATGCAGGGATGTATGAGGGCTCACTTTTTGCGCCATGATCTGTAGTTTTTATCGGTCCCATTTTTATTTTGATAATACATTTTGATCGCTTTTTATAAGTTTTTTTATGGTATATGAAGTGATCAAAAATGCACAGTTTTGGACTTTTGTATTTTTTTACGTGTACGCTATCGACCGTGCAGTTTAACCAACCATATATTTTATTAGTTCGGACATTTACACACGCAACAGTACCACAGATGATTATTTAAATTTTTTATTACATTATTTTATTTAAAAAATGGGAAAAGGGGGTGATTCACACTTTTATTATGGAAGGGGTTAATTCACTTTTAAAAACTTTTTTTTTTGTACACTTTATTTTTCTTTTTGTTAAGCCCCCATAGGGGGCTATACCATGCAATCTTTTGATTACATATACTGTTCAATGCTATGCCATAACATAAATCATCAGTGTTATCGGTGCTCTGCTGCTCCAGCCTGCATGGCTGGCTGGGAGCAGCAGAGGACCGATCGGACGGCAAGGAGGCAGGTAAGGGCCAAGATTTCGCTACGGATGTCCCGATCAGCTCCGCTAAGCTACCGGCACTGTTAGCTCTGCACTTTAGATGTCGCAATCAACTTTGATTGCGGTGTCTAAAGGGTTAATAGGGGCCTACAACTATATATGTGGGCAGTATGAGGTCCTATAAATACATGGGAGAAATATGTGGGCGTACAACTATATGGAGACATTATGGGGGCCTACAACTATATCAGGGGAAAACAGAGGGCTTACTACTGTAAAAGGGCAGAATGGGGGTCAGCTACTACTGTATGGGGACACGAAGGGGGCTAACTACTGTATGGGGGTAGTATAGGGCTGATAAAAAAAATTGGGAGCAGTACGGGGGCACAGAGGAGGCCTATTACTGTAACAGTATGGGAGGCGCCTTCTACTATATGGGACAGTATGAGGGCATAGTGGGACCCTACTACTGTATGGGGGCAGTATGGGGGATACCAACTACTATAAGGGGGCAGTATGAGGGCACAGAGGGGGCCTACTACTGTTCAGGGGCAGCATGGGGGCCGCTTACTACTATATGGGGCAGTATGGGGCACAGTGGGAGTCTACTACTATCTGGGGGCAGTATGGGGCCTACAACTACATTGGGGCACAGAGGAGACCCCAGAATATTGGGACAGGAGTGGGGAGAGAATATGGAGTAAAGAGAAGCATATACATTCAAAACTATATTAATTACAAACATGTTGCTAATATTGTGGTACAATTTTTGGAAATGGGCTGCCAAGAGTTACTCTGGCAAAAAAGGTTTGGGAACCACTGATCTAAAGGAATCTAAAGGTTTATGATACATGTGATCTGGCCACATGTGATGTCTGGGCATGGATAGGTGCAGTGGTAATGATTCATGTGTGTTGGAGTTCCTCTTTAAGGTCAATGCTGAGGAGGCTTATGTGTCCTTGCTGGCGTTGCTGAGGCCCCCAGAGTCCAGGAGAACCAGAGCTCGGAGAGGCTGCACCTGCTCTACAGGTTGTTGCTTTATGTTCTGTAGCGATTTCTGTAGCAGCCGTTGAACCCAAGTAACCCCGGCGCGGTGTAACCATTTCAGGTTTTTTATTTTTTTTCCCACTTCCACAGAAGTTTATTGATGAGATTAAGCAGTTTTATAGTCGACAATTCTTCAAGTTGTGTAAACAGAAGAGTGAGTGGCGAGCGGGCGGGGATTGTGCCAGGCGGTTCACCAGGTCAGCATGGCAGCGACTAAGGCACTGATCTGGGAGGAACATGTCTTTCAAGTTTTATGGAAATTGCTGCATCACTCTGACTTTCTAGTGTGTTTCCAGGGTTTGTATGGATAGAGGACCTCTCGGGAGTTTCCAGGGTTTGTATGGATAGAGGACCTCTAGGGTGTCTCCAGGGTTTGTATGGATAGAGGACCTCTCGGGAGTTTCCAGGGTTTGTATGGATAGAGGACCTCTCGGGAGTTTCCAGGGTTTGTATGGATAGAGGACCTCTAGGGTGTCTCCAGGGTTTGTATGGATAGAGGACCTCTCGGGAGTTTCCAGGGTTTGTATGGATAGAGGACCTCTCGGGAGTTTCCAGGGTTTGTATGGATAGAGGACCTCTAGGGTGTCTCCAGGGTTTGTATGGATAGAGGACCTCTCGAGAGTTTCCAGGGTTTGTATGGATAGAGGACCTCTAGGGTGTCTCCAGGGTTTGTATGAATAGAGGACCTCTCGGGAGTTTCCAGGGTTTGTATGGATAGAGGACCTCTAGGGTGTCTCCAGGGTTTGTATGGATAGAGGACCTCTAGGGTGTCTCCAGGGTTTGTATGGATAGGGGACCTCTCGGGAGTTTCCAGGGTTTGTATGGATAGAGGACCTCTAGGGTGTCTCCAGGGTTTGTATGGATAGAGGACCTCTCGGGAGTTTCCAGGGTTTGTATGGATAGAGGACCTCTAGGGTGTCTCCAGGGTTTGTATGGTTAGAGGACCTCTCGGGAGTTTCCAGGGTTTGTATGGATAGAGGACCTCTAGGGTGTCTCCAGGGTTTTTATGGATAGAGGACCTCTCGGGAGTTTCCAGGGTTTGTATGGATAGAGGACCTCTAGGGTGTCTCCAGGGTTTGTATGGATAGAGGACCTCTAGGGTGTCTCCAGGGTTTGTATGGATAGGGGACCTCTCGGGAGTTTCCAGGGTTTGTATGGATAGAGGACCTCTAGGGTGTCTCCAGGGTTTGTATGGATAGAGGACCTCTCGGGAGTTTCCAGGGTTTGTATGGATAGAGGACCTCTAGGGTGTCTCCAGGGTTTGTATGGTTAGAGGACCTCTCGGGAGTTTCCAGGGTTTGTATGGATAGAGGACCTCTAGGGTGTCTCCAGGGTTTGTATGGATAGAGGACCTCTCGGGAGTTTCCAGGGTTTGTATGGATAGAGGACCTCTAGGGTGTCTCCAGGGTTTGTATGGATAGAGGACCTCTCGGGAGTTTCCAGGGTTTGTATGGATAGAGGACCTCTAGGGTGTTTCCAGGGTTTGTATGGATAGAGGACCTCTAGGGTGTTTCCAGGGTTTGTATGGATAGAGGACCTCTAGGGTGTCTCCAGGGTTTGTATGGATAGAGGACCTCTAGGGTGTTTCCAGGGTTTGTATGGTTAGAGGACCACTAGGGTGTTAACAGATTTTGTATGGTTAGAGGACCTCTAGGGTGTTAACAGATTTTGTATGGTTAGAGGACCTTGAGTGTGTTTACAGGGGTTGTAAAGTTAGAGAACCACTAGTTTGTTTACCAGTATTGTACAGTTAGAGGACCACTTGTGTGTTTACAGGGGTTGTTTGGTTAGAGGACCTTTAGTGTGTTTACAGGGATTGTCAGGTTAGAGGACCTTTTGTGTGCTCATAGGGGTTCGGTCCTGTCAAACTAACCTGATCAGCTTTTATGAGGAGGTGAGCTCCAAACTGGACCAGGGGGAATCGCTGGATGTCGTATATCTAGATTTTTCCAAAGCATTTGATATGGTGCCACATAAAAGGTTGGTGCATAAAATGAGAAGGATGGGGCTGCTGGAGAATGTGTGTAAGTGGGTAAGTAAGTGGCTCAGTGATAGGAAACAGAGGGTGCTTATTAACCCCTTAAAGGGGTACTACCGTGGTAAACTTTTTTTTTAAATGAACTGGTGCCAGAAAGTTAAACAGATTTGTAAATTACATCTATTAAAAAATCTTAATCCTTCCAGTACTTTTTAGGGGCTGTATGCTACAGAGGAAATGTTTATCTTTTTGGATTTCTCTTACGTCACGACCACAGTGCTATCTGCTGACCTCTGCTGGTCATTATAGGAACTGTCCAGAGCAGCAGAAAATCCCCATAGCAAACATATGCTGCTCTAGATAGTTCCTAAAATGGACAGCAGAGGTCAGCAGAGAGCACTGTGGTCGTGACATAAGAGAAATCCAAAAATATAAACATTTCCTCTGTAGTATACAGACACTAATAAGTACTGGAAGGATTGAGATTTTTTAATAGAAGTAATTTACAAATCTGTTTAACTTTCTGGCACCAGTTGATTTAAAAAAAAGTTTTTTTTCCACGGTAATACCCCTTTAATGGCTCTTGTTTGAACTTGTTATCAGTATAAAAGACACCTGTCCACAACCTCAAACAGTCACAGTCCAAACTCCACTATGGCCAAGACCAAAGAGCTGTCGAAGGACACCAGAAACAAAATTGACCTGTACCAGGCTGGGAAGACTGAATCTGCAATAGGCAAGCAACTTGGAGTGAAGAAATCAACTGTGGGAGCAATTATTAGAAAATGGAAGACATACAAGACCACTGATAATCTCCCTCCATCTGGGGCTCCACGCAAGATCTCACCCCGTGGTGTCAAAATGATCACAAGAACGGTGAGCAAAAATCCCAGAACCACACAGGGGGGAATGGGAGGACTACAGTACCCAGAAAGATTATCAGAATTAGGGTTATTTAGTTTAGAAAAAAGAAGGCTTAGGGGGCGACCTAATAACTATGTATAAATATATCAAGGGACAGTACAGAGATCTCTCCATGATCTATTTATACCCAGGACTGTATCTATAACAAGGGGGCATCCTCTACATTTAGAGGAAAGAAGGTTTCTACACCAGAACAGACGGGGTTCTTTACTGTAAGAGAAGTGAGACTGTGGAATTCTCTCCCAGAGGAGGTGGTCATGGTGAACTTGGTAAATGAGTTCAAAAGGGGTCTGGATGCATTTCTGGAGAATAATAACATTGCAGGTTCTGTATACTAGATTTATAGGGACAGAACGTTATCCAGGGATTTATTCTGATACCATATTTAGACTTGGGAATTAATATTTACCTCTAAGATGAGTTTTTTTTTTTTTTTTGCCTTCCTCTGGATCAACTCAACTCCGTAGGGATTCATTAGGGATATAGGTTGAACTTGATGGGGTCTGGTCTTTTTTCAACCTTATGAACTATGTTACTATGTTACAGAAAGAGGACCTGTAGTGTGTTTAGAGGGGTTGTACGGATAGAGCACCTGTAGTGTGTTTACAGTGGTTGCATGGTTATAGGACCTATTTAGGGTGTACTGAGTTACAGAAGTGAATTCCTTAGTCCCCTATTTGAGCATTGCCATTTAGCAGCCCCCTGGTATTATGTCAAAGGGGGGGGGGGGGTATGGCATGGGGCACCTGTGCCCGCCGGTCTCTATGATGCTGATCTGCCATCGGTTTGGCTGCAGTGACATGACGGAACATTGTAGATCTGAGAGGACAAGATCGTGACGATAGAAGACATGAGAGCTGAGCGCTGCTCCCCCTCCCCGCAGCCCAGAGGATGAATGGAGCTGCTGAGCTCTATTCTGCTCCGGTTAAGGATCCCGCAGGGCTGTGGTTGTACCGCGCAGGGTGCAAGCCGCCTATACACCGCCGTTCTCAGCCTTGAGTACACAATGGCACGCTATGGCGGGATCAGGGCATGTGCTGCACTGCACGTCCCTCACGCTGCCAAGATAAACAATGGAGAATGCTAGAAATAGCAGCTACACAATGTAATGGTATTGGGGGGGGGGGGGGGGGGGGCAGAGGTGATTATGTCGCCCAAAGCAGGTGTAGTATGCCGTATACTTTTAGTATGGCCCTGTGTTGTTGCAGGGCCCCATCTATGTAAGGAATTTGGAAATTCCTCCCTGCCGGGTTTATCCCTTCATTGATAAATTCGGCTTTGATTTTTGCATACTACCACATGCCTACTGTTGTGTAGCCTCTGAGAATTATCAGTGGAGATGTAGCAGAGCCAAACTTGTCTTTAAATTGTGATACAGTGGTGTTTTTCCAATGAGGAAGATTCCAGCTGTTGCAAAACTACAACTCCCAGCATGCCCGGACAGCCGAAGGCTGTCCGGGCATGCTGGGAGTTGTAGTTTTGCAACAGCTGGAGGCCCCCTGGTTTTGAAAATACTGGTTTACTAAAAATGGTAATGCCAAATAATGTCAAATGACAAACTCATGTCTCCTACATATTTATCTGCCAGTATTGCTTTCTCAAAGGAAGGGATTAGGCTTCCCTGCCATTGCAAAACCACAACTCCCATCATGCCTTCATAGTCTGCTGCCAATAAACCCCAACCTGTGGCCCTTCAGTGGTTGCAAAACTACAACTCCCATCATGCCCGGACAGTCTGCTGCCAGTGAGTCTTAACCTGTGTCCCTCCAGCTGTTGCAAAACTAAAACTCCCATCATGCCTTGACAGTCGTGCTGTCAGCGAGCCCCAACCTGTGGCCCTCAAGCGGTTGCAAAACTACAACTCCCAGCATGCCCTGACCAGCTGCTGACAGTGAGCCCCAACCTGTGACTCTCCATCTATAACTCATAAATGACAACCAAATGACAAACTCAGCTCTCCTACATGTTGATCTTCTGGCATTGCTTTGTCAAAAGGAGGAATTCGGATTATCTGAAGCTACAGATCTAGCAGAGCTAAATGCGCGCGCTGGGAAAATTGCCAATTTAATGCAGTAGTTTTTCCCTACAGCCCCAACTGCGTTTAGGGATGTGGCAGAACTAAGTTTGTCATTGAACTGCATAATAGAATGTCTCTGGTTAAAGGGGTACTCCAGGAATTTTTTTTATGTGACTATGCTACAGGGGCTGTAAAGTTAGTGTCGTTCATAATATAGTGTCTGTACCTGTGTGTGACGGTTTTCTCACAATTCTTCTGTGATTTTCACTCCAATATTTATTTTTACCAGCATACAAAATGACTGTTGTCTCAGATTTTTCCCAGGTTGCAATGCGGCCGAGACCTGAGATCACTAGTCAGCTGATGACACGGAGCCTGTCTGCTTCAATGGGTGGAGCGATCAATCTGCAACTAATGCAACAGCTGTAGGCACCCTGATTGAAAACCACATGTCTTTTGAATGGATGCAGCTCATTTATGTTACAATGGGTGGGGTGGCTGATGTGTGGGAAGGAGGAAAATGGAATTATGGGATTTGTAGTCAAAAAAGAAAAACTCAAACAGGAAATACCCGTTCACAAAAAGCTAGCCACAGTCTTATGGTAATCTCACAACATAGCCATTTAGCCCCAAGACAAGCACAGATCCTTCCTAAGCATGTCCATTACTGTCTGCCAGGTACGTACTAAAATCACCTTATGGTGGAGAACCCCTTTAAATTTGGCTTTGCTATATCTCTCACTGTGTTTACTACTGCAGGTAAATCTACTGTTATGTAACCTGGGAGAGTAATCAACAGAGATGTAGCAGAGCTGAACTTGTCAGTAAACTATTCGTTTTGTGCACCTTGATCAATAATGGCAATTCTAGGTAACAACCATAACTTGTGCCAAGTAACAAAGTCCGCTCTCCTACATGATTTATTTGCCCATGTTGCGTCCTTGTGATAAGGGAGGAACTATGTTTACCTGCGGCTACAGATCTAGCAGAGCTGTATGTGCAAATAGGAAACGTAACGCCGTAGCTTTACCTGCCGCCCAGATGTGGCAGAGCTGACTTTGTCATTGAACCATAGAGCACCGAATGATCCCTGCGCAGAAGTCAACCAGTCGAAATACATATTGAGCTCTGCTTCATCTATGTGTCTAACCAATCGCATAATGAAGCTTCTTTCATTGTCGAAATATTCCCCAAAGCATCTTATAGATAAAAATGATATTTACGACAGAGAACTGGGTCAGCACCGCCGCGCCGGGGGTCGGGGGCGATGTGGGGGGGGGGGGGGGGCTGGTGCAGAGAGCTATTTAGGAAAAATTTATATTTTCACGGCTAACGTGTCCATCGCAGTCCATCAAATGATGCGGTTGCTAAGGAGATGGGGCTGGTTGCTAGGGAACAAGATGGAGCAGTCGTCGAGCGGACACAAAGCTGCGGGTTTTTTGATGAGAAGACGAGTTTAATATTGGAGGAGATGATAATACAGGATGCGGCGGCCATATTGTCAAAGGGGGGGGGGGCATCCATCTGGGAAAGGCTGACAACAGAGAGGTATTGGATGCCTCGTACCTCAGACTAGTCAATGGCAAGGAGGGAAGATTCACGGGAGGCATTAAACACAACACTAAGTTAAAGGCTGTGTCAGGGCATGCTGGGAGTTGTAGTTTTACAACAGCTAGAGAGTGATATGTTGGGGAACACTACTACAGCCCACCCCAGGAGTCATTCTCCAGTCTACATCAGTGTTTTCTAAGCAGGGTGCCTCCAGCTGTTGCAAAACTACAACTCCCAGTATGCCCGGACAGCCGTTGGCTGTCCGGGCATGCTGGGAGTTGTGGTTTTGCAACAGCTGGAGGAAGCCTGCTTGGGAAACACTGGTCTGTATATCCATAAGGCAGTATGATGGGGGCACACTGTATACAAGGGACAGCGGTAATATACTGGTACATATTCCAGTTATAACCAGTCATACATTCGTTTTTTATTGCCATATACAGTAGTCACCGACTAGGCGAGAGGTGAGGCCCCTCCCTGTGCATCACATCATCCTCTGTATGGCAAAAGGTCAGATCATCGTTAGTGTTGAGCGCGAATATTTGCAATTCGAATATTTATCGCACATTTTGCATATTCGCGAATATGGCGAATATAGCGCTATATATCCGCAATTACGAACACATCAGAGCGATCTCATCCCTCCCGGCTTCCAGCTTGTGGTCTAAAGAAGACTCCAATATTATTTACTGTATTAGACTGGAGAGAGAATATTCACGAATATGACATGAAAAATGTCATAGACCCATTATCACTGCTGTATAGACCAAGAATATTAGGAGATAGATAGATAGATATGAGATAGATAGATATGAGATAGATAGATAGATAGATAGATAGATATGAGGTAGATAGATAGATAGATATGAGATAGATAGATAGATAGATAGATATGAGATAGATAGATATGAGATAGATAGATAGATATGAGGTAGATAGATAGATAGATAGATAGATATGAGATAGATAGATAGATATGAGATAGATATGAGATAGATATGGGATAGATAGATAGATAGATAGATATGAGATAGATAGATAGATATGAGATAGATAGATAGATATGAGATAGATACATATGAGATAGATAGATAGATAGATAGATATGAGATAGATAGATAGATAGATATGAGATAGATAGATAGATAGATATGAGATAGATAGATAGATAGATATGAGATAGATAGATAGATAGATAGATAGATATGAGATAGATAGATAGATATGAGATAGATATATAGATATGAGATAGATACATATGAGATAGATAGATAGATATGAGATAGATAGATAGATAGATATGAGATAGATAGTTATGAGATAGATATATAGATATGAGATAGATAGATAGATAGATAGATAGATAGGAGATAGATAGATAGATAGATAGATATGAGATAGATAGATATGAGATAGATAGATATGAGATAGATAGATAGATATGAGATAGATAGATATGAGATAGATAGATAGATATGAGATAGATAGATATGAGATAGATAGATAGATAGATATGAGGTAGATAGATAGATAGATATGAGATAGATAGATAGATATGAGATAGATATGAGATAGATATAGATAGATATGAGTAGTGTTGCTCGCGAATATTCGCAATGATAATTTTATTCGCGAATATCACATATTCGCGAATTTGTGAATATTCGCGAATATAGCACTATATTCGTAATTACGAATATTCGTTTGTTTTTTGATCATCCCTCTCTGCTTCCAGCTTGTGTGGTGTAAAGAAGGCTCTAATACTACTGTGTGAGACTGGCGTGCGAACTTTCACATATGCGAAAATTAGCATATGCTAATTTTCGCATATGCTAATTTTCACATATGCTAATTTTCGCATACGCGAAAATAAAACGCAAATATTACGAATATGCAAATTTAGCAAATATATGACGAATATTCGTCCATATATTCGCAAAATATCGCGAATTCGAATATGGCCTATGCCGCTCAACACTGGATATGAAATAGATATGAGATAAATAGATATGAGATAGATAGATAGATAGATAGATATGAGATAGATAGATAGATAGATAGATATGAGATAGATAGATATGAGATAGATATGAGATAGATATGAGATAGATAGATAGATATGAGATAGATATGAGATAGATAGATATGAGATAGATAGGAGATAGATAGATATGAGATAGATAGATATGAGATAGATAGATATGAGATAGATAGATATGAGATAGATAGATATGAGATAGATAGATATGAGATAGATAGATATGAGATAGATAGATAGATATGAGATAGATAGATAGATATGAGATAAATAGATATGAGATAGATAGATAGATATGAGATAGATAGATAGATAAATATGAGATAGATATGAGATAGATTGATAGATATGAGATAGATATGAGATAGATAGATATGAGATAGATAGATAGATATGAGATAGATAGATATGAGATAGATATGAGATAGATAGATAGATAGATATGAGATAGATATGAGATAGATAGATATGAGATAGATATGAGAGAGATAGATATGAGATAGATAGATAGATATGAGATAGATATGGGATAGATAGATAGATATGAGATAGATATGAGATAGATAGATATGAGATAGATAGATAGATATGAGATAGATAGATAGATAAATATGAGATAGATATGAGATAGATTGATAGATATGAGATAGATATGAGATAGATAGATATGAGATAGATAGATAGATATGAGATAGATAGATATGAGATAGATATGAGATAGATAGATAGATAGATATGAGATAGATATGAGATAGATAGATATGAGATAGATATGAGAGAGATAGATATGAGATAGATAGATAGATATGAGATAGATAGATATGAGATAGATATGAGATAGATAGATATGAGATAGATAGATAGATATGAGAGAGATAGATATGAGATAGATAGATAGATATGAGATAGATAGATAGATATGAGATAGATATGAGATAGATAGATAGATAGATATGAGATAGATATGAGATAGATAGATAGATATGAGATAGATAGATATGAGATAGATAGATATGAGATAGATAGATATGAGATAGATAGATAGATATGAGATAGATAGATAGATATGAGATAAATAGATATGAGATAGATAGATAGATATGAGATAGATAGATAGATAAATATGAGATAGATATGAGATAGATTGATAGATATGAGATAGATATGAGATAGATAGATATGAGATAGATAGATAGATATGAGATAGATAGATATGAGATAGATATGAGATAGATAGATATGAGATAGATAGATAGATATGAGAGAGATAGATATGAGATAGATAGATAGATATGAGATAGATAGATAGATATGAGATAGATATGAGATAGATAGATAGATATGAGATAGATATGAGATAGATAGATAGATATGAGATAGATAGATATGAGATAGATAGATAGATATGAGATAAATAGATATGAGATAGATAGATAGATATGAGATAGATAGATAGATAAATATGAGATAGATATGAGATAGATATGAGATAGATAGATATGAAATAGATAGATATGAGACAGATATCCGATAGATAGATATGAGATAGATAGATATGAGATAGATAGATATGAGATAGATATGAGATAGATAGATATGAGATTTGCAAATTCGAATATGGCATACGCCGTTCATCACTAATCATTGTGTGGACTAAATCTGGTTTTGGTCATTTTATCTCTTCATGGGAAAGCTGGGTGACCTCTAATATGACTGCAAATCCAGAGGGTGTCATGCAGCCCTTTATACACACTTAAGCTGTGTTCACACTAACATAATAAAAAAGCGCAAAGGTCATTCTGGGTCCCCAGATTTGTGGTCTTGCATTCATAAAAAAATACATTTGTATCATGCTAGGCTCTCCAGCTGTTGCAAAACTACAACTCCCAGCATGCCGATAGCAGTAACATACAAAAATAGACAAGCTGTGTACCCAGCGTTGTCCGATATTCCTATTTGAAGGAGTAGTGTGGTGAAAAATAGCTTATTCCCTATCCAAAGATTGGGGATAATATATAGATCACGGGGGGTCTGAGCGCTGGGACCCCTCGCCATCTCCTGAAAGGGGCCATGGCAGTCTGCCGGAAGCGGCCGTTCTGACCCCCACGGGAAGCCACGGCCGACACGCCCCCTCCATATATCTTTATGGTATACATGGAGGGGGCGTGTCAGCCGGCGCTCCATGCGGGGTCGGCACGGCCCCGACCAGGAGATCGTGGGGGGTCCCAGCGCTCGGACCCCCTTTGGAAAGGGGATAAGTTATTTTTCACTACAGAACTCCTTTGAACCATGTGGGAAAGGAAAAACAGCCCTCTGGAAAACTGGGAAAGCTTGGTGGCACACAATATATGTGCTACCCATCTTTCCCAGTCTCCTAAAGCCCTAGCAGTCATAGGCTGCTTATCCTTCCTGCCCTCGTCACTGCAGCAGCGCTGCCATTCCCTTTCCCAAAAATACTAACCAATATATTGTGTACACGTACAGCTGGATTGTTTCTCTGCATTAAGTAAAGTGCCCATATTGTTAGCCTATGTATCTGGCCCTTGTTGCTAATTAAGGTAGCACTCCGGCAGTCATCACCATTTTTTGGGGTTTTTAGGTAAGTCCATACTGGTTCCATATTACATATATGGTGCTTGGCATAACTTTCTTTCCCGATCCACAGGAGGGGGGGTCTGGTCGCTGGGCCCCCTGCGATCACTGGGACAGGCCCCTGGCTCTCTCAGTGAGGAGCGTGTGTTGTCTACCAGTAGACAGCACAGGCTCCAATCATTTCTAAGTGCTGTACTCAGGTCTTTTTGGCAGCATGCATTCCTCACTGAGCCCCGGGTCCCATCCCAGATGATCGTGGGGGCTTGGGGAACCCCAGCGGTCGGACCTCCCGCAATCAGCTACTTATCTCCTGTCCTGTGGATGGGAGATAAGTTATTTTTCACCAGAGATCTCCTTTAAGAAGGTCCCCTGATGAGCCATGTTAACTTGGGAAACTCGTTGGGATTGAATATATATATATATATATATATATATATACAATATTTTTGTTGATGCTCTAATCATAGGCATCTTAGGGCACCTGGCTGGGAAACACTAATTTATCGTTTTTATCATGACAGGTCATGTGATTCTTTCATCATGTGACTCAAGGATTTCTATTGAAGAAATAAGGGAACCTAAAACACATTGCTTTTTTATGTTATGCATGGTGCTAGATTGTTTACATGCTGTATATTCTAGATCCTGTTGCTGTGTCGGCCATCTTGAATGTGTGTTCTTTCTGCTTATTGTAGATGATTCATCCATAGGAATGAATATCATCATTGTGCGAAGGTTACAATATGGTTATTTAACATCTATAAAAGTATATTACGGTATTATTACTGCGGTGCGTTCTTGAGGCAAAGTCATCATTACTGAACATCCAAGAGATAGACGTAGTTGAATAGGCCGACCTCCTGAATGAAGAAGGACGATGTGCCGACCATTACTAAGCAATGCAATGAACCCTTATGGAGGGAATGTGATTGTAGATGTGGCGGTATTATAGGCCACACACAGATATTATCTACTAGAGTTTCATTACAAGTTGGTGCAGAATTGTGGCTCTTATCAATTTGCTGTTGAGTTTCATAATATGTTTTATCTCACCTGAGGACTTAGGTGCTTCAGGAATGCTGGGAGTTGTAGTTTTACTATCATTTTGTGTCATGAGAAGAACTTTAAAATCCAAGCACCAGTTCCCCCTTCTCCACGTTGGGGAACACTGCACTAGTAGAATATGAACACAATTGTGCATCTGTATTATGACCACAAGGCTCGGCCCGACACCCTCTGGATTTATCAATAAAGCTTTCCAGGAAGAGATACAACTTACCAAAACCAGATTTAGGCTACATTCACATCACAATTTTGCAATATGGTTTTTTATCAGGTTTTTTCTTTCCAAAACTGTATTAAAAAACCTGACAAAACAGTATGACTTGTATGCTCAATGCGGTACGCATTGACTACAATGTTATAAAAACCATATACGGGTGATATATGATTTTTAAAAACCATTGTAGACCCAAAAACAGGACAAAACCGAGAACGAAACCGTGAATGACCACAGTTTTGTGCACAGGGGAAGAAAAGGGAAAAATGCAAAAGTACTAAAACCTTCACAAATGGGTACCTCTTTTTGTGAAAGTTTTTGTATGGAAAATCAATGGGTACGTCAAGCAATACGGTTGTATACGGTTTTCAAATACAAAACTTGGTTCAGAAGATGGTGTGACCTTCGCTCTGTCTACAAGGATACTTCGAGATTTTCCTTCTATCTCAAAGCTAGACTGTGTTAGGGCTTCTGACAGACTTAAAGGGGTACTCCGCTGCTCAGCGTTTGGAACAAACTGTTCCAAATGCTGGAGTTGGCGCCGGGAGCTCGTGACGTCATGGCTCCGCCCCCGTGCAGTTACACCACGCCCCCTCAATGCAAGTCTATGGGAGGGGGCGTGACAGCCGTCACGCCCCCTCCCATAGACTTGCATTGAGGGGGCGGGGTGTGACATCATGAGGGGAGGGGGGGCTATGACGTCACACGCTCCCGGGGCCCGGCTCCAGCGTTCGGAACAGTTTGTTCCAAACACTGAGCAGCGGAGTACTCCTTTAACAGTAATACTGTAACGGAGTACAGCGAATGCCATTCATTTCCATGGTCGGACAGGGTCACCGTTCGAGGCTGCATATCCTTTTTTCATCGGACTCTGCTGCATTATCCAATCTGCTGAAAATAGCGCATACGTCCCGAAAGGTGATTTCGTCCGGCCATTGAAATGACCAGCATCTGCTGTCCTCCGTTACAGTATATGTTGGCATCCTGTTTTTGACGGTACGTCTGAAAGAAGCACTAACACAGTGCGGACCTAGCCTCAGTCTTTCCTATAAACCTATTTATGCTTTTGTTTTGTTTTCTTGCCTTTTATTTGGTACAATTGCCTGTTATCTTCCTGCCCCCTGTATCCCTCCCCTCTATTTCTTTTTATGTTTTTTTTTTCTCTTTATGTCATAAATGATATTGTTGTTTATTTATTTTTTTTTTTTATTCATGAGTGTATTGTTGTGTATGTTGTTAGGGTGATGGTTCGTTTGTAGGTTGTATTGGTACTGGAGTCTTAGCGCCCCCTATATACAGCTTGTGGGCTCAAACAGACGAAGATGTCAGGGAGAAGAGATGAACAGGGTTGGGCAGCATCTGATGACCACTTTACTGTATTAGATGGCAGAAAAAACACTAATGAATGACTGGTCAGGACTGCACAATGTACACATACAGTAAATCTCCACCATGCTGCCTCTGTATATACAGACCAGCGTTTCCAAAGAAGGGTTCCTCCAGCAGTTGCTAAACTACAACCACCAGCTGGCCAAAGGCTGCCCTGGCATGCTGAGAACTGTAGTTTTGCAACAGCTGGAGGCACCCTGTTTAGGAAACACTGATATAGAATGTAGAATGGCTTCTGGAGGGGGGTGGGAGAACTTCCTGACACCCTACAGTCACTTACCTCCCTAATACTTTGCATGTTAAAGTGTTATTTGTGACTTTTTGATGGATGGCCTATACTCGTTGTCAACGTGAATATGTGAACATTGTTTTTTTTTTGCGTCACTCTTTCGCCCAGATTACCTAGAAAATGCTCAGCTCCAAGTCACTTTAATATTTTTCAATTACATGGCGGCCACACCTGGGGGCGTACACTAACATTCAGTCACAATTCTGAAAAATGTCTAAGGTGTCCCTATCATTAAAAATAAAAACTTTGGACACGTCACAGAGGCATGTGAAATGTTTTCATTGGTCGGGGGGTCTGAGTGCTAAAACCCCCACTGATCAGGGGAGAGAGCAGAGAAATGCATGGCAGAGCATGTACCGTATTTTTCGCCGTATAAGACGCACTTTTTCTTCCCCAAAACTAGGGGGGGAAAGTTGGTGCGTCTTATACGGCAAATACACACACCTATCGGGTCGGTCCCTGCGGCCATCAACGGCCGGGACCCTCGGCTAATACAGGACATCACCCATCGCGGTGATGCCCTGTATTAACCCTTCAGAAGCGGCGATCAAAGCTGACCGCCGTGTCTGAAGCGAAAGTCGGGCTGTTCGGGACCGCCGCGGTGAAATCGCGGCGTCCCCAACAGCTTACAGGACACCGGGAGGGACCTTACCTGCCTCCTCGGTGTCTGCTCCGTGCTGGGATCCCCTGCATGGCCGGCGCTCTCCTTTGACGTCATCACGTCGTCGGGCACGCTGTCCCGTCATCCTATAAGAGCGGCGTGCGTAGCGACGTGATGACGGCAACGGAGAGCGTGGATCCCGGGGAAGAAGACGTCCGGAGCGTCGGGGACACCACAGGAACACGGCGACAGCGATGGAGTGACATCCAGGGCAGCGGTGACGGGTCCGGAGCGGCGGGGACACGTGAGTATTACCTCCTATACCAGTGGTCTTCAACCTGCGGACCTCCAGATGTTGCAAAACTACAACTCCCAGCATGCCCGGACAGCCAACGGCTGTCCGGGCATGCTGGAAGTTGTAGTTTTGCAACATCTGGAGGTCCGCAGGTTGAAGATCACTGTTGGGTGCAGAATCTTATTTTTCTAGATTATGCACCTTTAACCCCTTAAGGACCGGGGTTTTTTCCGTTTTTGCATTTTCGTTTTTTGCTCCTTGCCTTTAAAAAATCATAACTCTTTCAATTTTGCACCTAAAAATCCATATGATGGCTTATTTTTTGCGCCACCAATTCTAATTTGTAATGACGTCAGTCATTTTGCCCAAAAATCTACGGTGAAACGGAAAAAAAAATCATTGTGCGACAAAATTGAAAAAAAAACGCAGTTTTGTAACTTTTGGGGGCTTCCGTTTCTACGTAGTACATTTTTCGGTAAAAATGACACCTTATCTTTATTCTGTAGGTCCATACGATTAAAATGATACCCTACTTATATAGATTTGATTTTTTAAGACTTCTGGAAAAAATCATAACTACATGCAGGAAAATTAATACGTTTAAAATTGTCATCTTCTGACCCCTATAACTTTTTTATTTTTCCGTGTATGGGGCGGTATGAGGGCTCATTTTTTGCGCCGTGATCTGAAGTTTTTAACGGTACAATTTTTGCATTGATAGGACTTATTGATCGCTTTTTATTCATTTTTAAATGATATAAAAAGTGACCAAAAAAGCACTATTTTGGACTTTGGAATTTTTTTGCGCGCACGCCATTGACCGAGCGGTTTAATTAATGATATATTTTTATAATTCGGACATTTCCGCACGCGGTGATACCATATATGTTCATTTTTCTTTTTATTTACACTGTGTTTTTTTTTTATTGGAAAAGGGGGGTGATTCAAACTTTTAATAGGGGAGGAGTTAAATGATATTTATTCACTTTTTTTTTCACTTTTTTTTTGCAGTGTTATAGGTCCCATAGGGACCTATAACACTGCACACACTGATCTCTTATACTGATCATTGTTATCCCATAGGGACCTATAACGCTGCACACACTGATCTTCTATGCTGATCACTGGTTTCTCATAAGAAACCAGTGATCAACGATTCTGCCGCATGACTGCTCATGCCTGGATCTCAGGCACTGAGCAGTCATTCGGCGATCGGACAGCGAGGAGGCAGGTAGGGGCCCTCCCGCTGTCCTGTCAGCTGTTCGGGATGCCGCGATTAGCCGCGGCTATCCCGAACAGCCCGACTGAGCTAGCCGGCCACTTTCGGTTTCACTTTTAGCCGCGCGGCTCAGCTCTGAGCGCGCGGCTAAAGGGTTAATAGCGCGCGGTCACTATGACGCCGGGCCCGCCGCGATATGACGCGGGGTTACTGTGTAACCCCGCGTTATATCAGGAGAGCAGGACCAAGGGCGTACCTGTACGCCCTTGGTCCTTAAGGGGTTAAAATTGGGTGCATCTTATATGCCGGTGCGTCCTATAGGGCGAAAAATACGGTACTTCACATCTCATGATCTTTGTCTCCTTGCCCAATCTATATATATATATCTCAACTCAATCCTTTTTCTAGGGTTGTGAGACACAATTCTGGCTCTTTGCCGGTGCGCCAGAAAGTGTCGGCTCAGAGTCCACATAGGATTGCTTGTTGGAAAGTATTGCAGAATGTAGGGAGATTGACCATTATATTTTTCAATAGTTTTTTTCATAGTTTTTTTCCATATATTTTTCTACAACCTTTTTTTTTTATTTTTTATTGTTTTCTTGAATTTTTTGGAACCCCTAACATCCATGAATTTTATTAAACTATTTTTGTTTTCAGGTATATATGTGTGTGTATTTATATATATTTTTGTATAGGACGAATCATACTTTTTTAGTTCAATTTGGGGCTCATGTATTGTTTTTGGAAGGGGGGGGGGGGAGAGAGAGATTTAAAAATGTACGGTGTATTGTGCCTGTCAGCATAAGTTATGTTCACACAAAGGACTTTGACATTTTTGAGTTCCAACTCTGTTGAAAGTTCACTTTTGGTAGAATATCGAACATACTTGAGTGGTATCACAAATTGTCTGCAACTGAAATGAGCTGCAATACCACAAATAACCTGAGGACAGGGATGGCGCTGTTTTTGGAAGAAATCACCTCTGTTTTTCTAATCCTGGAGAACCTCTTCAAGTGGGAGCCATTAATGGAGCCTGGATCAAGATGTAACACACTTTACACATATATAAATTTGAAACAACACACGTACCTCCTCAATATTAAGTTATTTTTCTCTATATTAAAATCTGTTTTCCTTCTTATCCAAGTCTTGCTGATCTGGTGAGGCCCGTCCTCCATCTTCATTACCACAAGAATTCTCCTCAGTCACCATGGTGGCCTCTCATGTTATTGTTGTGCTTGTAGATGGAGATGGGGTGACATCTTGGCTGCTTGGACACTAGGTTTATTCTCCTGTTGAAAATATGTCTCAATTAATTTTTTTTGATATGGCTTCTGGTGTCTTCATGGAGTCTCCCGTGTGCCACAAGCCGCCATCTTTCCTCTCTCCCAAAGTTTAGGTTGTTAGGTAATGATGTGAGGTAAAGATATGTGGTAAAGTTGTGAGGTAAAGATGTGAGGTAAAGTTGTGAGGTAAAGATGTGAGGTAAAGTTGTGAGGTAAAGATGTGAGGGAAAGATGTGAGGTAAAGTTGTGAGGTAAAGTTGTGAGGTAAAGATGTGAGGAAAGGTTGTGATGTAAAATTGTAAGTTAAAGATATGAGGTAAAGATGTGAGGTAAAGTTGTGAGAAAAGTTGTTAGGTAAAGATGTGAGGTAAAGTTGTAAGGTAAAGACATGAGGTAAAGATGTGAGGTAAAGTTGTGAGGTAAAGTTGTGAGGTAAAGTTGTGAGGTGAAGTTGTGAGGTGAAGTTGTGAGGTAAAGACACAAGATAAAATTGTGAGGTGAAGTTGAGGCAATAGCAAGAGGTACAGTTGTGAGGTAAAGTTGTGAGGTGAAATTATGAAGTGATGGCAAGAGGTACAGTTGTGAGGTAAAGACATGAGGTAAAGTTGTGAGGTAAAGATGTGAGGTAAAGTTATAAAGTAAACACATGAGGTAAAACTGTAAGGTTAAGATGTGAGGTAAAATTGTGAGATAGAGATATGAGGTAAAGTCATATGGTAAAGACATGAGGTAAAGACTTGAGGTAAAGTTGCGGTTTTGGCTGTCCAGGCATGCTGGGAGTTGAAGTTCCGCAAAAAAAGTAAAACCAATAATAAATTTTCACCCGATGGAAGTCACGGGATGAGGAGCAGCGCTGCTGTTACGTGAGCAGGTGCGCGGATCACGTGCCCAGGTAGCGGCTCGGTTGCCATGGAGGCGGCGCACGCCGGTATAAGAGCACGGAGCGGGGCGTGGCGGTGTCACAGGTGGAGGATGGAGTCGGTACCGCGGTCGCTGCTGGCGCTGTCCGTGCTGTGTGTTCTGGGGGCTGTGCTGCTCACCAGTGCCGGGAGTCTCCTCCTCAGCGCCAGCCTGCTGCCCGACCTGCCTCGCTCCGGCTCCAGCTCCTCCGCCCGCTCCCCGCTCCTCTCCGCCGGACTCCTGCTGCTCCTCCTGCCGCTCGGGCTATGGGGCTGGAGGCTGCTGAGCCGCCCGCTGGAGATGCTGCGGGGCCCGGACGATGTGGGCTACATCCCGGAGCGGGGCCGGAGCCGGGCGCAGACCGCAAACATGGTCCGGAGGAGGCGGAAGAAGGGCGACCTGCCCCCGGTCTACCCCAACGGATGGTACCAAGTGCTGGACGCCCACCTGCTGGAGCCCGGGGCCGTGCGGAACCTCACCGTGTGCGGTACGTGATGGATGGAGGAGCCTTGTCACAGCTGAGGGGTCGGTACAATGTGTCAGCCTGGACCGGAGACATTGTACCGGACGGACAGCTGTGAGCGGAGATCTGTCAGGATGCCACCACGTGGGACTCCAAAGACTCCTGGGGTGGCTGTCCGGTGTTATGTCCTAATGGGGCAGCAGAGGGGAGTTTGTGATGATGGGGGAGATGGCATGGGGCAGCAGAGGGGAGTTTGTGATGATGGGGGAGATGGCATGGGGCAGCAGAGGGGAGTTTGTGATGATGGGGGAGATGGCATGGGGCAGCAGAGGGGAGTTTGTGATGATGGGGGAGATGGCATGGGGCAGCAGAGGGGAGTTTGTGATGATGGGGGAGATGGCATGGGGCAGCAGAGGGGAGTTTGTGCTGTTTAGGGAGATGGCGTGGCGCAGCAGAGGGGAGTTTGTGATGGTTTGGGGAGATGGCATGGGGCAGCAGAGGGGAGTTTGTGCTGTTTAGGGAGATGGTGTGGGGCAGCAGAGGGGAGTTTGTGATGTTGGGGGAGATGGTGTGGGGCAGCAGAGGGGAGTTTGTGATGATGGGGGAGATGGCATTGTGCAGCAGAGGGGAGTTTGTGATGTTGGGGGAGATGGCGTGGGGCAGCAGAGGGGAGTTTGTGATGGTCGGGGAGATGGCGTGGGGCAGCAGAGGGGAGTTTGTGATGGTCGGGGAGATGGCGTGGGGCAGCAGGGGGGAGTTTGTGGTGGTCGGGGAGATGGCGTGGGGCAGCAGAGGGGAGTTAGTAATGTTTGGAGTGCAGGGCCTGGTGCAGCAGAGGGCAGTTAGTAATGTTTGGAGTGCAGGGCCTGGTGCAGCAGAGGGGAGTCTGTAGTTTGGCGGAGTTGATTCTTGAGTTGTCGTGGATGGTCGAGTAGTAGCAGAGTTGAATGTGCTTTATCTGGGGTTCTCATCTTATGTAGATTAAGTAGTATAACTGGCATTGGAGAGCTCGGACCGGTCATTCTGGCTGCTGTTACCATGGTGACCAGATCCAGAATAACCTGATGAGAAGCTAACTGTAACAGATGTAGTAGAGTGGAGTTTGTCATCTGCTACAAGAAGCTTCCATGGCGCACTGGCTCTTGTAGATAGATAAGTGTCCTGTCCAGCTCTGCTACATCTGTAATAGTGGGGGGCCGCCTGCCTCCTCGTCGGACAATGATGGGGGGGGGGGGGTGATATTTCGCTCTATTGTGCACTATAGTAACCTTAGTCCTGCGCTCGGCTGTTCTGGTAGAACCAGTTCCCCGCGGTCAGGAATGTGGGGTCGGCACGGTTCTAGTATCTTCTGTCAATGAAGATGATTCAGGAGGAACCAGTTTTATTCTCTGGAGGGTTCGCTGCGCCCCCGCTGGGCAGTGGATGGAGTCACAGAGCTGCTTTAGTAATTCTGACCTCCTGCTTGCTGTCAGTGAATAAAACTGTTGTAGGGCTGGTGATGCGGGTGTGAACCGGACGGATTGTCAGTTCTTGGGATTTGCGCCGTCTTCCCTATAAGGAGACAAAGGGACGTGTCTTAGGCCGTGTTCACATGCCGCAGTAATGGATTACAGCAGGTCGCCGCAGTTTTTAGGTTTTATTTGCAACACAATTTTTAAAAATGGTGCCAAAAAATGGTGAAACTGCGTGTGCGGTTATACTTTTACCCCAACCATACTGGGAGTTGTAGTTTTGCAACAGCTGGAGGCACCCTGGTTGGGGTAACTCTGCATGGCACCATGTAAACTCTGATTTAGAAAGGAGAAATAGATTTATAATGTTTGGGAAGGGGGCATAGTGCAGCAGAGGGGAGTATGTATTATTTGGGTATGAGGTATGGTGCAGCAGAGGGGAATATGCATTATTTGGGTACGAGGTATGGTGCAGCAGAGGGGAGTGTGTATTATTTGGGTATGAGGTATGGTGCAGCAGAGGGGAGTATGTATTTGGGTATGAGGTATGGTGCAGCAGAGGGGAGTATGCATTATTTGGGTATTAGGTATGGTGCAGCAGAGGGGAGTATGCATTATTTGGGTGTGGGGTAGGGTGTAGCAGCGGGGAGTATGTATTTGGGTACAGGGTAGGGTGTAGTAGAGCGGAATATGTATTTTGGAAGGGGGGTCTGGTGCAGCAGAGGGGAATATGCATTATTTGGGTACGAGGTATGGTGCAGCAGAGGGGAGTATGTATTATTTGGGTATGAGGTATGGTGCAGCAGAGAGGAGTATGTATTTGGGTACGAGGTATGGTGCAGCAGAGAGGAGTATGCATTATTTGGGTACGAGGTATGGTGCAGCAGAGGGGAGTGTATTATTTGGGTACGAGGTATGGTGCAGCAGAGGGGAGTGTATTATTTGGGTACGAGGTATGGTGCAGCAGAGGGGAGTATGTGTTTTTGGGGTATTTATTTATTTTATTTAGTGCCTACAGATTCCGCAGCGCTTACAATTATGGGGTACAAAGACAAGTATCAGACATAATATTACACAATAACTGTTCAAGGTATGGTGCAGCAGAGAGGGGTATGTATTATTTGGGTACGAGGTATGGTGCAGAAGAGGGGAGTATGCATTATTTGGGTACAAGGTATGGTGCAGAAGAGGGGAGTATGCATTATTTGGGTACAAGGTATGGTGCAGAAGAGGGGAGTATGTGTTTTTGGGGTATTTATTTATTTTATTTATATATATATAGATATATATATAGATATAGATATATATAGATATATATAGATATATAGAGATATATAGATATAGATAGCGCCTACAGATTCTGCAGCGCTTACAATTATGGGGTACAAGCAAAGACAAGTATCAGGCATAATATTACACAATAACTGTTCAAGGTATGGTGCAGCAGAGAGGGAGTGTGCATTATTTGGGTATGAGGTATGGTGCAGCAGAGGGCAGTATGCATTATTTGGGAATGAGGTATGGTGCAGCAGAGGGGAGTATGTATTTGGGTACGAGATCTGGTGCAGCAGAGGGCAGTATGCATTATTTGGGTATGAGGTCTGGTGCAGCAGAGGGGAGTAATTGTTATTTGGGAAGGGGGGGTGGGGTCTGGTGATCGCTGCAGTCTTACGCTTTGGTTTTTCACCACACAAAAACTGAAACTGCGTCAGTTCATGGTAAATCGCACATGGCCAGTGTTTTCCAACTAGTGTGCCTCCAGCTGTTGCAAAACTACATCTCCCAGCATGCTGGGAGTTGTAGTTTTGCAACTGCCTGCTGGGTGCAAGGCGTTACCCTCACCTTTTTAGAATTGCACCTGCAACCCCCCCCCCCCTCCTCTACTGGTTGGCACATGTTGCTGTATCCAGTGTGGTAAATGATGCATCATGGGAGAAGACGCCATTATAGCAGGGACATGTGTCATTATACAGCAGCTGGCGCTGTGCCCTGTGGCCCGTTCTCAGCTCGCAGCGCTCCATGCCAGGCTGGCCTCTTCACACAGTAAAGTCCACAGTGGTACAAAGTGAACTTCAGCACCGGGCAGTAAAGCGCCCACCTCCGCCCAGGTCGTGTCTGCGCCAACTGCACCTGAACAAATTCAGGGGACTCCTGGACGTGGCGCACAGTTCTGCCAGGTGTATGAGATGAACTCCTAAAGCCCTTCCCCCAATGTCGGCTACAAAAACTTATATTATGGAGGTTTTTATATAAAATACGATATATACACCTACAACTGTGCAAACGCACAAAGAAAACCTCCAGGCAAAGTGATATTTAGAATGAATCAGCAAATCTTTATTAATGTACAAAAACGTATTAAGATATTTAAAAAAAAAAACACATATAAAGGATCGCACAAAGTGGAAAAAAATTCATATACGGTATACACAAGGATACGGGGATCAAAGTCCTGATAAAGTAATACACTGTGTGTCTGTAAGGTAATGGGGCTACAGAAAGAAAGGGATAATAATAATAATAATAATAATAATAATAATAATAATAATAATAATAATAATAATAATAATAATAATAATAATAATAATAATAATAATAATAATAATAATAATAATAATAATAATAATAATAATAATAATAATAATAATAATAATAATAATAATAATAATAATAATAATAATAATAATAATAATAATAATAATAATAATAATAATAATAATAATAATAATAATAATAATAATAATAATAATAATAATAATAATAATAATAATAATAATAATAATAATAATAATAATAATAATAATAATAATAATAATAATAATAATAATAATAATAATAATAATAATAATAATAATAATAATAATAATAATAATAATAATAATAATAATAATAATAATAATAATAATAATAATAATAATAATAATAATAATAATAATAATAATAATAATAATAATAATAATAATAATAATAATAATAATAATAATAATAATAATAATAATAATAATAATAATAATAATAATAATAATAATAATAATAATAATAATAATAATAATAATAATAATAATAATAATAATAATAATAATAATAATAATAATAATAATAATAATAATAATAATAATAATAATAATAATAATAATAATAATAATAATAATAATAATAATAATAATAATAATAATAATAATAATAATAATAATAATAATAATAATAATAATAATAATAATAATAATAATAATAATAATAATAATAATAATAATAATAATAATAATAATAATAATAATAATAATAATAATAATAATAATAATAATAATAATAATAATAATAATAATAATAATAATAATAATAATAATAATAATAATAATAATAATAATAATAATAATAATAATAATAATAATAATAATAATAATAATAATAATAATAATAATAATAATAATAATAATAATAATAATAATAATAATAATAATAATAATAATAATAATAATAATAATAATAATAATAATAATAATAATAATAATAATAATAATAATAATAATAATAATAATAATAATAATAATAATAATAATAATAAATTAGGATCTCGCTGCATTAGTCCATATTAGTGTTTTCACAGCAGCAAGCGACATTTCGACTAGGTTCACCCAGTCTGGGACTGGGTGAGCCTAGTCGAAACGTCGCTTGCTGTGAAAACATTTATTTTATTTATTTTTTATATGGAATAAATCACTGAATTGTTTTCACCATACTACCGTACATGTGCTGCAGCGAGATCCTTTTGTGTTACAAATAGTGGGCTTCTGACCATAGCCCCAGAATCTGCATCCACCAACTTTCTTCTACTCTTCAGGTGTGCTGTTCTTCTCCCTATTAATTTATATATGTATGTATTTTAAATAAATACATTTTAAATAAATACATTTTTAAAATAACCAGTAAATACATTTTAAATTAAATAAATTTTGAAAATAAATAAATACATTTGAAAAATAAATAAATTTGAAAAATAAATAAATAAATACATTTGAAAATAAATAAATAAATAAATTTGAAAATAAATAAATTAGAGATGAGCGAACTTACAGTAAATTCGATTCATCACGAACTTCTCGGCTCGGCAGTTGATGACTTATGCTGCGTAAATTAGTTCAGCCTTCAGGTGCTCCGATGGCCTGGAAAAGGTGGATACAGTCCTATGAAAGGGTCTCCTAGGAATGTATCCACCTTTTCCAGCCCACGGGAGCATCGGAAAGCTGAACTAATTTATGCAGGAAAAGTTATCAACTGCCGAGGCGAGAAGTTCGTAACGAATCGAATTTACTGTAAGTTCGCTCATCTCTAAAATTTAATTTGAAAATAAATAAATAAATTTGAAAATAAATAAATTTGAAAATAAATAAATTTGAAAATACATTAATTGTAAAAATAAGTGCTGTAGTGCCATTAGATATATACCTACAAAGGGCTAGTCTGTTTGCAACCAACACCCAGGAAAAAGTAAGGTAAAAAGAAAATGTAGCAACAGACACATGCAGTGGTCAGGACTCCTCCGACGCGTTTCGCCAGGATAGGCTTTATCCAGGAGTCGTATCTTTTTGTACATTAATAAAGATTTGCTGATTAATTCTAAATATCACTTTGCCTGGAGGTTTTCTTTGTGCGTATGTTGTAGGAGTATATACAGGTGTATGAGATGGTATACGGAGGGTCGTGTGCTCGTCCATCCTGTGATGCCTCCTCAAGGAGTTCCCCTTTCTTAGATGCCATGTCTTAGGCATGTATGTGTTTGTAGAAGATGCGGCACTCTCTATAAGAGCCTGGGTGCACAGTTAGGGTCCCAAACCTTTTTCCAATCAAAGAAATAACGTAGCACAGCACTTGCGGTGAATACGAAAATTGGTTTTATTATAGCGATCCAAAAACAGTGAAGTTTCGGTCAAATATGACCTTCCTCAGACCGGATTGCTGCGGAGGAGTAGTGAGTCAAGGAGCAAATAGCGGTCAAACAAACCGTGTGGCTGGTAGGCGACTAGTCGCCTACCACCTACCTGCCACACGGTTTGTTTGACCGCTATTTGCTCCTTGATTCACTACTCCTCCGAGAGTTACAGATTTGTAAATTACTTCTATTAAAAAAAATCTTAATCCTTCCAGTACTTATCAGCTGATGTATGATCCACATGAAGTTTTCTTTTTGAATTTCCTTTGTCTGACCACAGTGCTCTCTGCTGACACCTCTGTCCATGTCAGGAACTGTCCCGAGCAGGAGCAAATCCCCATAGCAAACCTCTCCTGCTCTGGACAGTTCCTAAAATGGACAGAGGTGTCAGCAGAGAGCACTGTGGCCAGACAAAGGAAATTAGCAGCTAATAAGTACTGGAAGGATTAAGATTTTTTAATAGAAGTAATTTACAAATCTGTTTATTTTTTTATCAACTGGTGCCAGAAAGTTAGTTTTCCAGTGGAGTACCCCTTTAATCTTCGGCTAAGAGGAGTGACTCCTTCAACCCTAAAAGACTGGCGGGGGCAAGGGGGAGGGGGGGGGGCAGATATTTTGGTGCCATAGATGGATATTGGTCATTGAATTCATTGGCTGCAGACATTGTCACTCTCCTCAGTGTAGATGGGGGCGCTGTAGGGATCCAACAGGTAGATCTCTCAGCTACTCGTCTGCTTCCTAAGAAACATGACTGACAAAGTAAGATGGCTGACTGATCATGTGACGTGCCCCCTACCTGTTCAGTTCTCATTGGATCTATAGTTGGTACTGAATGCTGATCCAGATCCAGGCTGGATGATCAGCGCCAGCGACCTCCCTGCTCTGTGACCTACTTCTCGTCTTTTTTAGTTATTCCATTCCCGGCGGAGATGAGGTGAAAGACGTTGGGACTTGTGTGGAGGGAGAGTGCGGCAGATCGTATCGCCCCGGTTATGTACCACCGCCGCCTCTCTGCCCCTCAAGTGTTGGCATCGGGATCAGCAGTCACATTTACTATGTAAAACACTTGGCAGCATTAATAAAAGCCATAAAAAGCCAAAACTGACCCCCCCCCTCCCCCCCAGGGTGCTGGCATAAAATGGAGGCTGTACCCAAAGCAGTTAAAGGCACTACATATCATGTACCCACCATTCTGCCCAATGACCCACCTGCGGGGGGAGCTGTTCTGTAGGGTTAGTCCCTATTCATTGTTTGCTGTCTGTTTCATGCCGCTCTTGTCTTGCAGGTGAACAGATCGCGGTGTACCGCACCCTGGATGGCAAAGTTTACGCCGTAGATGCCTACTGCCCTCATCTGGGCGCAAATCTGGCGGTGGGAGGTAGAGTGGTCGGCGACTGCATAGAGTGCCCATTCCACGGTTGGCAGTTCCGAGGCGAGGATGGCAAATGTACCCGCATACCCTATGCTGAAAAAGGTAGGAATCCCTCTTATGCCTGTATACTGCACGTAGAGCAGTGGTCCCCAAACTGCGGCCCTTTAGCTGTTGAAAAACTACAACTCCCAGCATGCCCGGACAGCCGTTGGCTGTCCGGGCATGCTGGGAGTTGTAGTTCTGCAACAGCTGGAGGAGCGCAGTTTGGACACCATTGATGCAGAGCAAAGGAAGAGGCTGCTAAGCGATTATGGTTTTCCAAAAAACAGCGCCACCCCAACCTCAGGTTGTGTGTGTTATTACAACTAGGCTCCAATCACTTTACTAGAATGGAGCTGCAATACCACACACAACCTGAGTACTGGGGTGGCACTAATTTTGGAAGAAATCAGCTCTGGTTTACTTATCCTAGGAGAACCCATTTTAATACAACCCATAGAATACATGGCAGGGTCTGTGTTCTCTGTAGAGTCCATTTTTAAGGTTACAGTCGGGAGACACAATCTGCTTTTCCTCGCAGTGCCAGAATTCGCCAAAATTAAGACGTGGCCGTGCTGCGACCTCAACGGGATGGTGTTCGTCTGGTATCACTGCGACCGGATGGAGCCCACGTGGAACGTCCCCGAGCAGGAGGAGATCACCACCAAGGAGTGGATCTATAGAGGCCGCACCGAGCACTATGTCAACGCTCATATAGAGGTGAGGGGACATCCATGGGGTACACAGGCGCACCCCACCGGTGATAGGAGGGAGAGGCGCTGTCATTACTTGGGGCACATAGACAGAGGCATGAACTACCCAAAAATGGTGCGGTACAACCAGCCAGCTCCACTGCGAGTCCTTTTAGACTTCATGGTAAATCGCAGGTTGCTCAGGTCGCCCTGGATCATTGTTTTTCCCATCGGTGAGTCTCCAAAACTACAACTCCCAGCATGCCCGGACTACTAAAGCCTGAAAATCCAATTTTTTTTTAAATATAAGCCCCTTAGTGTTTCTCCAGCCCTGAAGTGCTCTGATTCTTATTTCCAGTCGGTCCCTTACTCACGCCCCCTAATCAATATTCATACTCTCCTTCTTGCTGTGTGCTGAGATCCTGCGCATGCGCAGTGATAGTCCTGAAGAGCTGTGCATGCATACGCGGGATCTCGGCACATACAAAGAGGGAGAGTATGAATATTCATTAGGGGGAGTGAGTAAGGGATCGTCAGGGAAGAACCAAGGCGCGAGGGAACCCCCTAAGTGCACAAAGAGCCTGATTTACAGATTAGGGTTTTTAGCAGTATATTGGGAAAATATTGTAAATCAGGCTCTTTGTGCACTTAGGGGGTTCCCTCGCGCCTTGGTTCTTCCCTGACGATCCCTTACTCACTCCCCCTAATGAATATTTATACCCTGCTTCTTCTGCACAGGACAGGGGTCCCGCCGCTGGGGACCGCCCGCGATGTCTGTGCAGCCCCCAGCTTTCTGTGCCGGGCACTGCCTCAGACGTTACGTCATGGTCACGCCACTCCCCCTCCATCCATGTCTATGGGAGGGGGCGTGACATTCGTCACGCCCCCTCCCATAGACATGAATGGAGGGGGTGTGGCCGTGGCTTAATGTCTCGGCCTCAGAGACAGCCGGGGGCTGCATAGAGATCATGGGGGTCCCAGCGGCGGGACCCATGTGATCATACATCTTATCCTCTGTCCTATGGATAAGGGGATAAGATGTATAAAGCCAGAATACCCCTTTGATTTTGATAATGGGAGGGTGATGGGTCATGACAAACGTCCTCACGTCCTCTTTAAATACACTTTACAAACAAGTAGCAATAGCCGTAAATCACAATTTACAATTCTGCATGAACAATCCAGGTGAGCGTGCTGAGCACCTGGAGACTCCACTAAGAGCAGAGAGGATGAATTGACAAGTCTTGCGTACTCCAGGCGCTCAGCAAAGAGCACGCTCACTTGGATTGATCATGCACGATTGCATATGGACTTGTTCTGTGATCATAAGCCGGGGAAGTTTACACAGCAGTCGGTTCGCTCTCCAACCGACAGTCAAATCCGACCTTTTCCTATAGACTCTAATGCAGAGAAAAGGTCAGATATGCCGGCCATGGAGAAAACGGCGAGGCCCGATGCAATCACAACATTTCACCGGTCCAGTGACCGTGTAGGACAGTGACTCTTCAAGCATTTCTACATAAACTCAGAGGAAGAAATAAAACTTTTGCGCAGTGAATGTTTGATCGCGTCTGCTCCATTGTAGACATTGGCTGACAGTCGGGTTATCTATCGGGAGGTGCTGAGGAGTCCCGGCCGCGCCCAACATGACCGCTTCATTGAGTAACCTCCTATAACTATCCCTGGAAAGTACAATAGTAAACTGAAGTTGTGTGGTACAGGCGCTCTGAATGGATCTGCTGCAGGTTTTAAAAAGTCCCGTCCACACCTAGCAGCCGTTGCATGCTGGGAGTTGTAGTTTTGCAACAGCTGGAGGGCTGCATCTTGGACACCACTGGTGGTGGTCACTTGAAGGATGGGGAAAATACTGCCAAGCTGCTTGGGTTTTGCAGAAACAGTGCCACCCCTGTCCTCAGGTAGTGTGTGGTATTACAACTAAAATCCATTAAAGGGGTATTCTATGAAAAAACATTTTTCTGGCTCCAGAATGTTGAACAGATTTGTAAATTACTTCTATTAAAAAAAAATCTTAATCCTACCAGTACTTTTCAGCTGCTGAAGTTGATAACAGTGCTCTCTGCGGTCCCCTCTGTCTGTGTCAGGAACTGTCCAGAGTAGGAGCAAATCCCCATAGCAAACATCTCCTGCTCTGGACAGTTCCTGAAACAGAGGTGTCAGTAGAGAGCACTGCGGTCAGACAGTAAAGAACTTAACTTCAGCAGCTGATAAGTACTAGCAGGATTAAGTCATTTACAAATCTCTTTAACTTGTAACAGTTGATATGAAAGATTTTTTTTTTTTAACGGAATAACTTTTTTCACTAGAACGGAGCTGCTCTACCACATACAACCTGAGGACTTGTGTGGTGGTGGGGGTCTCACTGCTGGGGTCCTCCAGAATGCGTATCGCCTCTCCACTCATTTTATAGGGGAGCCGCAGGGATAGCCAAATGATGTGTAATCTGGTGCAGACTTCTGCAGCGGCTCAGTGTCCCACGTTCACTTAGTCAGGCTTCACCCTGCTTTCCTCGAATACTGCATGTTAGAGAATGCGGCCCCTCCGGTTCAGGAATGTCGCCTAACACACATTGAACTTTAAACTCACAAACTTCAACTCTCTTGAACCAACACATTGTAAAAAGTAGAAAAAAAATAGATGACGGAAACGATGAACTATAGATCGGTGTGAGATAAAGAGCTGGAAACACTTTCCCCTGCCCCAGAGAGAACTACTGTTTATTACTCATGCTCAGTACGGGGTGGATACTAGAGCTCTATACAGGTCACAGTAAATGATTAATGAGCAGAGTTTCCTAACCAGTGTTTCCAGCAATTGCAAAACTACAACTCCCAGCATGCCCGGACAGCCAACGGCTGTCCGGGCATGCTGGGAGTTGTAGTTTTGCAATAGCTGAAGGCACCCCTGGTTGGGATACAATGATAAAAAAAATAATCCTCTAAAACAATATTTCAACAGATAAATAAACCAATAGAGCCACAATAATCATAGATCCTAACTGACTTCAATGCTAGGAGGATCATACCCCAATATATAAGGATTACATCCCCAAAATTGTAGCCCTAAAAAAAAAAAAAAAAAAAAAAAAAATTCCCAACATGTTTCTCACCCCCACAAAGATGGCAGGGTTCATCAGGGGACACAAGACAGCATATTGTGTAACACACAACACGAGCGGCAGAAATCGTGGTACAATTCAACAGTATAAAAGGATTACCCCTTATATATCTGGCATTCTGGGAGTTGTAGTTTTTCAATAGCTGGAGGCACCCCTGGTTGGGATACAATGATAATAGATCCACCCAAAAAAATCCTCCAAAACAATATTTCCAACTGATAAATAAACCAA